>NW_028145567.1:1087500-1122500 GCF_977016875.1 Pavona decussata
CAGCCCAGCAGAGACATAATTGAACTTGAACAAGGAAAACCAACGGCCTTTGTTACCACTGCGTTAAAAGTGGAGTATTCAAGAATGCGTGGCTCAAAAAGTGGTTCAGAAAGCGGACGGACAGAAAGACAAAAATATTAACGCTTGGAATAGCGATCGTTGTCACTCTTTACACAACAGTTCATTTGTGAGCTTTGTAAGTTTGGAGCTTATAAGACTGATCCTGAAGCAGATCGAGTGCAGGTAAAATATTTTTTTCAGGGTGAGTTTCTTAAGCTTGCACTTAGTGTGTGAATTGAAAAAAAAATTGCCCATCTTTCTGATAAGCGTAGATTTTCTAGTTGCTGGTTATTTCGGTTGAACGTTTACAGAGTTGTGTCTTGTTATTAAATGTACTTCTGCCATTTTATTGTATTTATTCTGGGATCATGGTATCTGGGTAAGCAAAAGCTG
Source organism: Pavona decussata (assembly GCF_977016875.1). Classification (NCBI taxonomy): domain Eukaryota; kingdom Metazoa; phylum Cnidaria; class Anthozoa; order Scleractinia; family Agariciidae; genus Pavona; species Pavona decussata. Next base: position 1,087,954 of record NW_028145567.1, read on the forward strand.
ATCTTGTGAAACCTATCGTTTGTAAATTTCACGGGGAAAAAAATTAAGCTTACGTTTGTAAACATTTGTTGGTATTTGTCGTCGACGGCAATTAGGTTAGGAACGATATCTTGCTGAAGTTTCTCGAATGTTGTTTTAAAATCTTTACCCTGTTTTAGTTAATTAGGTTAAAGCTTATATAACCTCCGACCAGGCTCTATTTTCGTTTCGCTATTAACTTTACCGTGGTGTCATGAAAAAACTTGGCTATCTCATACAGCGTAGACTGCGTATATTCACCTCCATTTTAAAGTGTTAAAAACTACATTTTACAGGCGAAAACAAGCTTAATTTAATTTCAAATGAGTAAGGTACAACCACATATATGTTTTTTTTTTGCCCCTGCCTATGGAAAATGTTTGGTTTTCTAAAACGACCTGACAATATGCAAAATGAATTTGTCGCGGTTCAGGGAAGCAAATCGCCGACAAACCCAGATTTTACGCAGCCTTTGTTTTGGTTGTTTTGTTATTAAGGACGTCTCACATGAATGACAATCACTGACAAACGGGAGGGATGGAGGTTGTCACCTTTTTCACTCGTTTTATTTGCCTTTGATGTTCTTCACCAGAGACTGTCTTCCTTTCGGTCAGCAGTATCCCCCTTTAAACCGGAAGCAGGATCCTTGCTTCCGGTTTCTGATTAGCCCAGAGCTCGTCAATCTCGTACCCAGAGTCTTCAGGCTTTTTGGTCAGCGGGGCAACGCCGGGAAGACTCTGGGGACATCGAATTTTATTACCGCAGGATTTCTGCGGTAAAACAATGGAAACCGTTACGGAACAGCCTATAAAAAAAATTGAATTTTTTCGATGTCCCCAGAGTCTTCCCGGCGTTGCCCCGCTGACCAAAAAGCCTGAAGACTTTGGGTACGAGATTGAGAGCTCGTGGACGTGTGGTCACCGCTGGCCTAGAACGCTCGCGGGCTCTGGGGACGAGTTTGCCCAAACCCATGGGGTAATCGTTGGTTTATTTTAAAGACGGTAGCTCCAATTAAATGTGCATGGCTTTTAAAGGTTGACTTGAGGTTGGATGAGTTTTGTGTACAAGAATCACGGTACGCCTCACTAAGCCGTGAGACTTCAAGTTAGTTGTAACATGAAAATTTTGATCCCAGGTTTGGAGACAAGTGCTCGTAAGGAAAATTGGAGGCTGGACGTTTACACTTGTAGCTAACAAACTGTGGCCTATGAAATTACACACCCATGCAAAAACTGATCCCAAGAAAACATAAAACATAAACTGATTTTTCGTAGCAAGTTGCAATCCATTTCCATCCAAGCTATCCGCAGCAAAAGATGACAAATACTAGCTTATGTGTATTCGTCGAGTAATTGTTAACAATACTGAACCATTATTTTAGCATTTCCATCGATACAAATATGTTTTTTCTCTATTCAAAGACGCCTTAAAAATTGCTAACACCGTCCCTTTAAGGACCTACCTCATTCTACTGCTTTTGGCGATTGAGATAAAGGGCCTATCCCGCTAGGTAACTTGTATGAAGGCGTAAGATTTTCTTTTATGCCAGCCGGGTTCTTAACCGGGCCACTGTTTGTCCCCGAAGTTTGAATCACAGTGGCTAACATATTTCTTAATCAGGTGGATGGGAAATTTTTTTACATTGGTTTGAAAGGAAAAAAAAACGGCCTCAAATTTCCGAGATTACTTAATGATGATATTTACCTTATGGCCAAAGTTGAACTTGCAGAATCCTTGTCGATGTCTAAGAAAGCTAGGGAAATTTTTTTACATTGGTTTGAAAGGAAAAAAAAACGGCCTCAAATTTCCGAGATTACTTAATGATGATATTTACCTTATGGCCAAAGTTGAACTTGCAGAATCCTTGTCGATGTCTAAGAAAGCTAGCAATTCAACGACAGACGTAGCCGGCTTTTATAGTGGTTAAATCGTTAAACGATCAATATCTGAGTATTTTATTTATTTCCTCCACATTAGCACATAATTACATTATGTTAATATTAAGTTTGTACGTAAATTGCACTTAACAAATGTAACTTCCGAGTTTATCAATTTATAATTAAAATTTGTTTCACAAAATAACGATGTTTCCACTTCTTCGAAGGTCGTTTTCAAGTTTCAAGAAGGCGGATATAAAAGATAGCAATATTACAAACGATTAAAAGTGATAAAATATACAGCAAATGACAAGCGTTAAGATGATAAAAAGTGAGAAAAAATTTTCACAAGTTTCAGAGAACTTTCTAATTAAGCCAGTAAGAGTATTCTTTGTTGCAAAATGTTTGTGAAAGAAACTGCTTATTAGAATATTAACAATCATTTAAAGGTAGTCACTGCACGTGTATCTGTATCTGTTGTTCACAAAATGACCAGCCGCGGTACTAAAATTCTGCGCGTTCGAGCTGTCAACCGGGTCAGGCATTAAAGCCTGATTTTTCAAGGTTTACTCGTCGCAACTGCGATGATTTTTGGTCTATTAAATCTTTCATTCAGAGGTTACATAAAATTAAAAACTGCTTTATATAAGCCCCCCTCCCCCCTCCCGCCTCCCCCCGCTTAAAATACCTCCCGGTTAAAGGCCCATCCACCTGTAAACCAAAACATTTATCCGATGATAAGCCCCCCCCCCCCCCCCTCTAGTTTCGTTCGTGCTGTTAGTTTTAATTTTGTTCCAAAATATTGTTAATTAAAAACCAGTAAAGAAAAAAACGTATTTCGATCAACACTGCTATAGCTCGTTTCGAAACGGCTTCTCAGTATTCCGGTTATTAGTCCCTCGGTTTTAGCCCCTCCGTTTTAAAGACCATCTAAAAGCCCTTACGAAGTTGTATAAGCCCAGGGCTTATAAGCGGCGGTTTACGGTACTTTAAAACAGTCAACACCCTCGTATTAGGAACTTTTGGCTGGAATTAAGCAAATTAAATCTAAAATCTGTAAGAAGTTCTTCAAATTAATGGATAAAGTAGGATTTTAACTGGAAGAATTGGTAAAACGCGGAAATAAAAGAAGGCTGAGACAAAAATGTGCTTTGGAGGTCTATAATCGCAAATGTGAAGGGTAAATATGATGGGCCATCTTCCTATTGAAAACACAAACACTCCAGTTGTAACTCCTTTGTTAGGCCAAATATCAGGGTTAAAATGTGAACTTTCCTAGGGACTAATGTGATAATAATTAGACCTGAACAAAACGTTTTACTTTTAAAGTAGAAACAAGGGGAACTAAATCAATTCTAAATTACTTTTATTTGCGGCACTGTAAGCAGTATATATACCTTGTGAATAATAACAACCTATTAAATTTTAAAAGCTTAAGCCTAAACAGTCTGATATCAGTTGCAAAACATCCAATTTATAAGTTAAAGTGTATTTGACAAAATTTTTTTTCTTCTCGGTTTTGCAGTTTTATATGTACAAAAACCGATTCTTAACTAAAAACTTGCATGAAGTTTTCCAAATGCCGTCATTTCCCGTTCGAAACTGCGCTATTTTGACTTCCAAAAGTGTCGCCGCCGCGCAGCCAAAACTTCACGACGTGATAAGCGTATGTGACGTTACTTTAATTGATAACAAAACAACTATGGTGGCTGAGTAAAGCCACTTCGCAGAGCATGCAGTCGTTCTTTTGGAGCTGGAGCGCCTAATAAGTACTGATTACGGAGGAAAAATGCCCAAGCTCCTTCGGACCCAGCAGTTTGGGATAAAATCGCCAAAGTAAATGTAGTTAAAGCGATAACTTTGTCCAAACATCAGGGGCACCCAACGACAGTTTTCTCTCAGATCCTTTAAAACGCTATTTTAGGCTATCCGGAGTGCCTTTACAGTAAAGCCCTGTAAGTTCCATATTCCAAATCACGAAAGTTCGAGGTGAATATTCCCCTCAGAAAATTGTAGGGTTTAAGGACCTTCCGAACAGATAATTTACCGAAGCGATCCGTTGGGTGTCCCTGAGCTGTTGCTGCTTTCCGAATATAGTGGCTGACCTTGCTTCGCCCTAAATTTTTAGGTGGCTATATAACAAAGGGAAAAGAGTGTGTAGTGTTTCCTCAGAACTCGCTCCAAATGTTAGGCCTTTCGAAAAGATTTTCACCGAAGTGAACAGTTGGGTACCTCGAAAGCGTGTCCATCACCCAGAAAGAATTTTATTCAACATTTTCACATGCATTTTTAAGCAATAGGTAGCGGAATAAGAAGAAAAGTGGACTAGAATTTACTTTAGCTAGTAGCCCAATACTTATAGCTATCAGACTACAATAGACAATTCAAAGGCTAGAGCTCGTTCATACAAATATCTTTTAATTCACTTACAATGAACACTATTTGAAACAATAAGTAACGATTAAAAGAGAGCAAAAGTGAAGCACTGATGATTCGATGCTGATTTAAGCGTAGTTTTGAAAGAAAAAAAAGGCAATATATCTCCGATATTACTCGATAAAATTTACCTTACTGGTCAAAAAAAGGTTGAACTTGCAGAATTCTTGCCTACCTTACAAAGCTATCCAAACGACAACTATTGGCGTCGAGATTTTTCAGGGTGAGACGTCTGTTCAATGTTTTTCAGCCTTGTTATGGCTTAGATGATTTGAAAAGAAAAACGGTTGCTAAAACACTGGGCCCAGTTGTTTGAAGCCCGATTACTTAAGCTTATCCTGGATTAACGTGAACTTTGATTCGGGTTTAATAACTAATGAATAAAAATTCTTCCTAAAGAGTTTTGACTTAGGCTCTTCTTTGCCTTTAGCTTGAAATTAAGCATTGAAATCAATTTTAAAGAGCGAGATGAAAACCGCCATTAATTCTATTAATCGGCTTTCGAACAACCCGCCCCTGGAACAGGAAACTTCGATCGATCACTTCTGAGTATTGTGCGATGTTTAATAACTTTTGCGTGGAGAAAACTAAGATCTTATCGACTTTCATGGTCTGTACTGAGTCCTTTGATAATACTGCAATTTTTAATTAAAATTTGCGATAAACGGCAACGATGTTTCTACCTCTTCAGTGAAGGTCATTTTCAAGTTCAAGAAGGCGGGTATAAAAATACGTATGTTGCAAACGATACAAAGTGATAAAATTGGCAAATAATCAGCTTTAAGATGCACGATAAAAAGTGAAAACAATTCTCAAAAATTACAAAGGACCTACTTAAGCTAGTGAAGGTAATAATAGACAAACATTAAGATGAAAAAAAGTTAAAAGACGAAGGAATTGTGCGTTATTGTACAAATGACTATGCGTTCGCTGATCGAGACAGATCCTTTGCTGATTGTTAGTTCAATCATTATCTGTTTGATAAAGAGCATCTGATACTTACTAAACTTGAGTAGAAAAAACTATAAAATACTCAAAAAGATGCCTCGTATTGGGGTCTATTAATCTACCTGAATCGTCAACCATCTTTGAATTTATTGCTGAAAAAGCCCTAGAAAATCTAGAGCCCAACAACCGATGTGAGGCGAGAAAGAAGTGCTTAGCAATTGTTTTATCATCCAAGAATCAAAGATCGCTGCTGCAAATTCTAATTCAGTGGGAAGACAACTTGGTGACCTTTGTCGACGTAAGATTGCAACAGATGTTCGCGCCGTTTACACGCGTCGAAAGATCGGAACCGAGATCAAACGAGCAGAAGAGAAACCTCCCCATTGTAAACCAGCAGTGTGTTGTCTGCCTTTGTTAGTAAGATAGGTGTGATGCGATTATGTTGGCTCTACTGGCATGTCGGCACCTACATTAGCGCGTTGAAGAACATAAGGGATCGACAATTGTAAATCTACTGATGAACTAAATTTCAAGATCTTACGAAAATGTTAGGAAACTAAACGTATTCAGCGCAAAGTTATTTGCATGGAGAAGTGTATTTTGATCAATATTTCCCTTTTTTGAAATATATTGTTAGTGGTTTCAGTTTAGTAGTCTAAATAGGTCATTTGGAAACTTTTGATATCTTTGTCACTGTTTATTATTGTACAGGCTACGCTTGTCAGTTGCATACATTATCACTTTTTATCTTTATACTTCCATATTTTAAATACGCCTTCTTAAATATGAGCACAGATAGCTAGGTCGAATATTTGTTCTCTTTTTATCGCTAATTTTCATAAGAATTTTTTTCAAAGAAACTGCTTATTAAAAATTTATCAGTGGGATTGTGAGATAATTAACATTTTATTTGCAGTTCATGTCGATATGTTGTTATTTAGCTTCAATCTATTTTAAAGATTAAAATCTTTTACGGATATATTATGTTGCGAAATCACAAAATGACCAGCTCTCAATGGATTGGTAACTGATTTGGTAGAATCCCGTTAAAGCCCTATTTCGCAATCACTTCAATAAAGTTTAAGCGCTTTAACTGCGATAGTCTTTGATCTATTAAATCTTGGCATCCAGAGGTTACATACAAAATACGCAACGTTTAAACAGCCAACACCGTACCCGCCTATTGGAAACAGAAGTTAATTAAAAATCTGCAGGCTGAAACTGGGTAAATCAGATTCAATTATATACCCACTTCAACCTGACAAATGAAGTAGGTAAAAGAAGAAGATTTGACCGAAATGTGCTTTGGAGCTAAGGTTCATAATCACTATTGTAAAGGGTAATGTAGTCGCCTATCTCCTGAGAGTTAAAATTTGAACTTAAAGACTAAGCTTAAGCAACGGCGACGGCGAAGGCAACGAAAACGCCGCAAAACTTTAATGAGCAAAAACAATCGCTCTGCACGTGCGTTTTACATTTTCGGGCACATATCTTTGCCGTCCTCTGCAAACAACAACGTGAAATGACCACATTTAAGGTTTTGTGGAGAACGTGAACGCACGACAGTGAATTTTTTATTTCTTTTCTTAACTTGTACGCAATTACTGCCAATTTGGTTCCTGGATAGTTCTCCATTTTTGTAAAAGTTGAGCGAATTGAAATAATCGCGAAGAAGCACAAAGATACATTTTCGGGTGACGTTTTCGGTGTTGTTGCCGTCGTCGTTGCTTAAGCTCCCTATAATATATATGCGAGGATCTCAATGGGGGGATAGCTTTGACGGTTGACGGTTATTACAGGGAAATTTCGTACATGAGTTGAAGTTAATATTAACTTTTATGTTAGTTAATTAATATTAACAGTTGTGTTCTGGAGGTTGCTTTGTGGTCATAAACACGTTATCAATGTAGAAAACGCCAAATGAAATGAAATGAACGGATTAGCCCGGCCCTCGCAGACTCCCACGCAATTTTTCTTCCTTCTTTCTAATTGCGTGACGAGCCAAAAGAGCGTCTGCAATGAAGGCTAATGAAGGATAAACATGGTCACGTGGTGATTTAAGCTGTTTGCCATAAACGTAATCCTTAATATGTTTTACTGTTTCAGAGAAAATGTCCATGACTAGTTCGCCAATTCAATTTTGGCCATTAAGAGACCCCTCCCCCCTCCACCTGGATACTGAGAAATACAGCAATTTAAAAGGCCCAAAATTAAAGGGCTTTTAAAGTAACTGGTAAACCACATGCATGATTTGAAACCAATCTATTATGTGACCAATTTGGGTTATAAGGATGTTAGAGAGACAGCCACATTTAAAACCACTGTTTAGTGTTGTGCCAAACGCACAAGCGGAGAAACATGTTTTAGCATATTAGCAAATACCCCAGCCGTTGAAACGAAACAAGGTGCGGTAGGTAGCTATAATTGCATCATAACGCTTATGCGATCCGGCAGTCACATCGTCAATTTACTCAGACTAAAAAAACGTTGTGATTCTTGTTGAAAAAGCTTCTGTAATCATCACAAAACGCAAAGAGGGTGGAATCTTGCTCTGCGAGAGTCACTCAATTTTTTGTAGTTGAGTTTCAGAATATTGTGATAACTGCTAACGTATGTAACGGTTGTGCTATACGGGGAGGCTTTTCCACAGGTCCAAACATGTACCCTTTTATATGCTATTATTGACAAAGAAACTTGTATCCCTTTCACGTACATGCGCTAGATAAAAAGAATATCTTTTCGGTTGGTCTGTTAGATATATTTGAAATTAAAGGCCCGTTTAAATTCCTAAACGACAGTTTTCTCTACCCTCGTCTATACTTTAGCTGGTGAAATACCCAACCATTTATATACCACCACCCTAGGCCTGTAAAAAGTACCCCTGTCAGGCGGAGCCTCCCTGTATAGTTCATTATAGGGAGTACTCCCTCCCCCCTCCCCCCACGGTCAAACAGTTGACAGTTTTCAAACCAGTTTTGACTAGGCAAGAAATACAAAATCGCCATATCAGACTAGTAAAGACTTCATACAACAGCAAAGTCACCTTACAATGCCGTTTATTTTGTTTTCCACCTGTGAAAGTTTACACCTTGTAAATGGGAGACCCTTTGTTATAAATGTTGCCAAGAGGACCAGACAGATTCACGAAGCTATATTAGGAGATTTTATTAGTAGTTCTCGGGCTTTGAACTCAAACAATATTAAAATATTGTTTGAGTTCAAGGCCCTAGAACTACTAATTAAGGATTCATACTACCTTACGGGTACGTTGCTGTACTTTACACAAAGCGGCACAAATATCGATATTTGACAATGCACCTTTGTTAGAACCTGAAATTGCTCAAAATCACCGGAAGAAAAATATCATGAAGGGATTTCTTCAATAAAGAACGATCCATGATCAGGTTTTGGCGATTTCTCTCAAGAGCTTTTCATAGATTACATATTAAAGAATCCTTTACCATCGTAGCCATCCGTATCCAAAGATAGTTAATCCTCCTTTCTGTGTACTAGTAAGGTAATTGACAACTGGGTAATTATTTTAACAACTCCTTCAAATAAATCAGTTCAAATACTGAAGTTCTTGGCTATTCAAAATGACGCTAAAAGTTGATGACACTACCCCTTTAAGACCCTTTAACTGTCCGGTCCCTGGTCTTCACTAAAACTATATCACCAAGCACTGCTAAAAAAGATAACAGCTGAGTACAGTTACGCGGACACCGACGCTGCCTGGGTGACGGTAATCTGCCCAATGTGACGTCGGTTGGAGAAGTTGTTATTGCGCGTGCCCATGTAGCAGTACTCCCCAGGCTTCTTGATGCGGAAACACGGCGGGTTGCAGGAGGCTGGAGCGTTGTCCAGTTGAGCCTGTAAGTTAGAGCTGTCACCGACGTAACATCCCTTGTTGAGGTGAAGATTCAGCTTATAGGCGTTGAATTCATCCACGTGATTTACCACTTCAAGAGGCAAGCTGGAACAACCTTTGGGTTTGAGAGAATGGCATCCTTCCTTTACCCAGCACACGTTGGTGCGATCCGTACCTGAAACGAAACGAGGCGTCATAGATTCTCGCTCTTGCGCACACGAAGTAAAGAGGAGTTCTACTGATTTTTATAGTATACGAAACTATTCCCTTCGAATGCCTTACCCTCTTAACGAAACAACAGTTCGAACGTCGCTCTCACTGCCTTAGACGTTTTCGTTCCGTTGCACGAGATATGCATCGCAGTGACAATGGCCTGGGTAAAACTAGCGACGTGTTTCTTACAGTGAAGACATACTTCGTTCCTCGTTCGTAAGTGAAGGAAACTTGTTGCCTTTTAAGAAATGGCTATTGTACCCTCGCTCACCGCCGATTTGGTGACTCCATTTTAAGACCCACGATCGTTGGAGAAAGGAGAATATAGAAGCAGAAAACGGTTAGGTTTCACAAAGATCGATTTTAATTAGGAGTTTTTTTAAATACAAAAACTATTTTGGTAGTTAAAAAGGGGAGATATTCGAAGAGAACAGTGTATACGATATAGTATACGATGGAATGATTAAACTCCTCTGAGCCCTGTGTTGCGTCTAGGAACACTGCCATCATATCTTGCACCATGTGCCACCCGCTTTGTTTCACAATACTACATCTTTCTAAGTTATTGTTTATATGGAGTTAACAAAAACGTAAATTGATTTTTTCCACTGCGTATTGAGGGTAGAAAAGCGATCGCCTTACCCAAGATGTTAATATGATATTAATTAACAATTTTCTCTGAAATCGAGGTAAATATTCCCACAGCTACCATTCTCCGAGGTTTCTTACACTGGACAAAATACCCAGTTCTAGCTAAATCATAAAAGCCCTCTTTATTGCTACTGATTATAACGAACCGCAAAACAGAAAAGGGTCTACAATGCGCTCTGCTCGGGTTTGTTTTGTTGATCATTTTGATTTGAGGCTTACGAGCCTGATGTTTGACAGACTTGAAATTTAACTCACTCAGAAGTAAAGAAAGAAGACTATTCTTTCTCCATTTCCAAGTTAGCCGGTCAATCTTCAAGTCTGTTAAAGCGAGAGCTTTAAACCAAAAAAGAGACAAAGCATTGAACAACAACGCTCAACATCGTGTTCATAACTGTGATAATTCTCCATTCATGTTAGCCTGTTTAACACGTCCTAAAACTAATCGCATTCATAAAGGCTGATTGTTTAACCGACCAGACCATTACAAGAACCAGGCGGACACAAACAGAGAAACGTATGCCTGTGGTCGCCCTGAAAACGTTTTATTGCCAGCTGGAACAGATTGAGTGTAATGTCACTTACCTGCTGTTCCCTGTCCAGCGTAGTGTGAAGGATTGGCGTTTGAACCTAAAAGCAGTTGAAGTTATTAGACAATAAAAAATAAAAGTAAATGGAAAGAAAAGGAAATAAGTATAAACGATAAATAATGAATAACTGGGATTCCGGTTGTTGAGTATAGAGATCACTTCTATTTCACGCCATCAGCATGCCAACTTTTCAGTTCCATCCCCGAGGTTCCCGCGACGCACACAGACACACTTAGTTGTATTTGCTATGACAGATCGATCAATCAATCAATCAATCAATCAATCAATCAATCAATCAATCAATCAATCAATCAATCAATCAATCAACCAACCAACAACCAATCAATCAACAGGTTTCTAGGCCTCTTTAGACCTCCTAAAGAAACCCAAAATTGAAGACTCTTCGGAAGGTCTGCTACCTTGAATCATTGAACCCTATTGCACTGTGCAGTAAGGATACTAAATTTTATGATTCAATAAAAGATTAATTTTGCTTAACCCGAGACCCGAGCCAGAATCTACGAAACCTAAAGCTTTTTCCATGAAGGTAACAATACTGAATTTAAAAAAAAATAGGTTATCAAGCTTACCGGACCAAACGAAACAAATGACGTCATCTGTTGTAACTGAAATACGTTCAGGGGTGAAGCGATATTCCATGGCGGGATAAGCCTGTACAATGTTTCCTCTCTTTCCCATTCCCCCGATGTAGTAAATGTTGGAGTGCTGGTATTTTTCAGGAAGTTGACTTCGTGGTCTAAGGAGAAACACGTGAGTCCTGTCCTGGAATGTTCGGCCAAGCTGGGCAGTGTTCAAGGCGAGCTGAAGATCGGTTTTATTGTCGACAGCTTTTGTTGTCGGATTATTTTTAACCCTGCAAAGATGGCGTTGTTGCAGTTGTTATACAAAAAGAGAACGGTTCTTTTAGGTTAGGGGGTAAGAAAACAACTCCCAGTTTAAATAACTTCTGTGAACTGACAAATCCTTAAAGTGTGATCGGGGTTGTTGAGACGTACTTTCTACTGACTCCTGTTGTATGAATTATTTTGCTGGATGAAATCCTCAAGTATTTGACAGCTGTTGTGGGTAGGTATCATACTCTATTTTTAACTCTTGAATACGTTGAAGTGAATGAATCAATTTAGTGAGTTTCTGCTATTTCTATTTTATTAAATTTAAAATGACTTACTTGTCGTTATCTCGGGCAGAAAAGTTACGTGGCACGTCATCGGTAGTAATGTTGTATCTGTGTAAAGATGTGAATACGGATGGTTTACTGACGAGGCGCAGATTCAGGAAGTCCTCCTTAGTAAGGCCCCGTTTATATGGAGAAAAGTTGTCCCGGGAAAGAGGGTCACCCTCCCAGCCGAGTCAACTTCAGCGAGCGTTTATATGAAGAAAACAGTTGACTCCCTTTGTCCGAGCCAACAGCGCTCGCGCATGCTCTGATTGTCTCGCCTTGACGGAGTTGACCCGGCTAGGCGAGCCAAAGTGTTTATGTGGAGACTAAGTTGGCCCGGCTAGGAGGGTGACCCTACCATCGAAAAAGGTTTACCCGCCTAGCCGGGTCACCCTTTCAGCCGAGCCAACTTTTTGTAAACGGTTCGCCAAGTTTTGTAAGGAAATTAAAATGTAGGAAAAGCTGGATCTCCCAGGATCGGGTAGGCGAGTGACCCTTCTGCCCGGGAAAATTTTCTCCATACAAGCGGGGCCTAAGTTAACATATATCTTAGGCATAGTTTCTCGTCAATACCCAGTGCCTGTTGTTCTCCCAACCGTCATACGCTATTTTTAAGAAACAACGTTTAGGAGACAACTTAACTAAAAATACATGGAATATTAAATATGGAAATAGCTGCTTTCTTATTCAGACAGACAGAACGAGGTTGCTCAAGTAGTTATCAACTGGATGGGTGGCAAGTTTCGAATCCCTTAAATCCAAACACTGAAGTCAAGCCAATCCAAGTTCATCTCACACAGTTCAGAACTATTTGAAATTCAAGGAATGGGAGGTGCTGTCAATATATAAACATACGAAAGATTTGTTAATATGTCCACAGCCGCGAAAGAACTGAACAAACGCTTTCGATCGAGTTGGCCACTGTCATGCTCAAGTGGATAGAGAGGCGAACACATTAATGAAGTAGTTTAGTTGTGGGGGATTCTACATTAGATCCCGCGCGCTGATTGGCTCGCAGCTATTGTTTATAAGCTTAGGGTTAGGGTTAGGGTTAGGAACAGACAATAAAAATGACGTCAGATGTAACGCACGCATTCTCAATGGAAAATAAAGCGAATTCCGCTTGTACTTTTTCTTTGTAATTGTAAAAAACAAATCGATTACAGTTTCCTATGGTGTATACTCTTATAGAACATAAAGTTGTCAAAACTTGGCAGTGAACGGCTCGTGGTTCCACTTGCGTTATCAACATTTTATGACGTCATTTTGTGCTCTATAAGTAAAAAATATAATGCACCATAGAAAACAATCGCCGATTTGTTAAATATTAGGCATATTACAATGAAAAGAACAGTAGAAAGAATATATCTATAATTAGAGTGATCACAAGGAAGTGACTACTAAATTATTATCGGCTGGCTGATATTTAGAAGAAGGAATTGTGACAATGCTTTTAAAAACTATAACCCTTTTGGGACAGTTTCTTAGATCTACAGTGCCTTAAACTTAACATAGCCAGATCCTACATTGATCTTATATAAATTGCGATTAGAGACGTATTATGTGATGTCAATTTTTGCCGCTAGGAATCTGATATTGGAGGATATAACGGTAACGTCTCCTTTGCCAGAGTTTTTAGCATTCTATGAGTGTGGCTATGCTTTATGAGAAAGAGGTAGTTAGCCGCGAGATGTCGGTCCCTATTCAGCGTACATACCATAATAGCTGGGACCACTGAGGTATTTAGTAACCCAAGGAAGTATGATGTTAGCTCACCTGATTCGTAAAACGCATCGTTGAGTGGTGTTGGTAGGAAAACAAGGAACTCTCCATTTGTACGAAGAAAACTTGCCCTCCATGTTCATTCCGTTGTGATTTACGACAGTGGAAGGAGCGTAGATCACATCAGGTGGATCTTGCAAAACAACATACTGCTCCTTCTCTTTGGATCCTTGTGAAATCAAATGCGGCTCGTACGGCAAACCCTTAGCCACCTTATAACCAGTGTGGGCGTCTTGACAACTCTCCAGGACCCCATTGCTCTTCTCAATAAAATTTGTAATGAATCGTGTCCAGGTCCCCCCAGCCGTCTTGCATGCTTTAGCTGTTATGTATTTGGCAATACATTTGGTGGCTGACTGGCTGTCGTCATCTAGCGGGCAGTCTGGGTTATCAGTCAGTTTTGTTGGCATGGTGCACAAGTCTTGAAAAGACATTTACAAGAAAATATAAGCTGGTAAAAGAAGGCCTAGACTCATCTCTTAGGAATAGGTGGGAAACTATAAAAAAAATTTGTAAGGATGCAAGAAGCGGAACAGTAGGAAAAATTTCGCACCATAGCATACAACACCGTAAAATTCGTTCTGATAATTAACACTCTGAAATATGACCCATATAGATTGTTGAATGTTTTTTTAGTAGAATCCCGGCAACCCTTCCAACCTTTTTTCTGGAGTGTAAATTAATGCAAATAAGAAGTTATAAAAAGCTTGGAAAACTCACATTTGAAGCCATAATCCGGGCTGTCAACGTATTTTTTCATTAATTCCAGGGTCTGATTATCGCTGACCATGATGGCAATGTCCTTCCACGGGGTGGGGCCCCAGTATGGGTAGTAATCACGCTCCTCGGGGATTTCGTAGCCGAACCTTGCTCCTCCTGCGTTTTGCCGCGTGTAGATTGGTTTATCCCCTGACAACTGTTGGTCAGCAGTGAATAAACCTGTGGCAATAAACAAGATGCGTTATAACAGTCAAAGCACTGTGAAATCTTGCTTGTTAAAGACAAAAGATTATTACTCAACATTATGTTGACAAGAAAACACCTCATTTGAGTTCACTTTCAACGCACTAATTTACACATGCGACTACGAATTAAACTAGTTTTGGCTGGGGTCATGTGTAGACCGTACAGACCGCAGTGAGTGCTCATTTTTTTTTACCTTGACTTGTTGTCAGTTGATTTTTGTAGTGATTGAAGAAGAGTTTGAGGTTAGCTTTCTAACGAGAAAATATGGAGTAACAGCAAGGAATTTGAATATATGAAGCATATATTTGAACTGCGAGTGAAAGGTTAAACAAAAGAAAGACCCTCGTAGTTATTTACGCAACTTAAGTAGTTGCGAAAAGACAGCCTGAGAAAATTCAGGCTTGAACGGGATTCGAACCCATGACCTCTGCGATGCCTGTGCAGTGCTCTACCAACTGAGCTATCAAGCCAACTGGGAGCTGGTCATATTGCGAGTTCGAAATATGCCCGTAAGGGATAACAATCTCGATCGAGACTTCCCAACAGGAGGGATGGTTAAAGCTGCACTGTAGCTTTTTCAATAGACTGTAACATTCAGACACCGGCTGGATACAAATAGAAATGGGATGCCTTGAGATCTTAAACCAATGTCAAGCTCCGCATACCAGTACATTCAATATCTGAACAAAGTTGGAGTGCACCGATATGTACTATACTCAGAACCCGAATGCTAGAGTCTCCATGTAAACAGGTGAATCATGCCCTTAATTAATTGCATTGTGGCTCTGAGTGTATTTCAATAAAGGTTGTAGGTCAGTCGATATGCTGTATTTATAATGTCTGCTATAAAGTTCGATCAGTCGCAACGTGATCGTCGGAACCGAAACTCCATCTTCTAATCCTACCCCCAAAAAGCGCGGGTAAACGCTCAGCAAGCGTCATGTTTTATCTCATGCCTAAGTACATTACTGAAACAATCATCCTATTTAAGATTTGCAAAACCCTCTTACCTTTGTTGCGCTCTCGGCGATAATACGTCTGATAGTAAAAGTAAGGCTCTTGAAGTCCATAAGATTTGACGACGTAGTCAATCTGTCGCCCGCCATCCGCGAAATTTTGAATAGTGTTACTTTGACCGTTACGGATGGTATGATAATCGAACAGTCTGTCCACATCAGCATCAAGAGCCAGTTGGCCTCCTGGAAACTTTCCTTCGGGAAACTCCTGACACATGTATTGTAAGGTAACATGTGTTTCCACTCTGTCATCCGTCTTTGGGCCGGTCCCGTGTTGATTTGTCCACATGATTTCCACCTCCGTCTTAGCATCCTTGCCACAAGTACTCATGTAAAACTCCTGGCATATTTATAAATGAAAGCAATAATGAGTAAAAACTATGTTTCGCTGAAGTGAGTGGAGCCCACGCCCTCCTCAAACTTGTCACTGCTCTAATTACTAAGGGCGCTTTCCATTTTCCTAAAAACAAATATCAATCAATCACGAGCAAGCTCTCAGGTGCAGCGAACGAGAACATCATGTTACGAATGTTGTTTCCCGTATTCCGACATTATCTTATGACTACTAAAAGGCAAATTTGTGTCAGCTAACAAAGTTTGATATGTTCAATTCGGATTCTTTAACTGAAAATTAAAAATTTTAGTGAAGGAAATCTTATTCCCTGAATTTGCGAGCTATTCTTGCGTTCCCAAAAACGCAAGCTGGCCTTTTTTCGCATTTGTACGACGTATTTGCCCCTCCGAAAACAAAGGGATTACCTAGTTAGCTTTTCAGCGTTACGAAAATTTGAGCGGGGACGACCTTTCGCCAAAGAAAAACATTGTAGTTGCTACATTAGGAAACAAGTGTATTCTTATTTCATTCTAGTCTTAAAGAGGGTATGATTTTGGATTAAATGTCTTAGATAGGGTCTGAAAATTCTGAATTCTGTCTTGAATGGGATAGGGAAATCAGAGAATTGTGTCTTAAACAGGGTCGGGGTTTGAACGCCCGGGCCGCACCTCCCTACCCAAGCATCTGTTGAGTACCCCCCCCCCCCCCCCGGGGGACTGACTCAACTGAAAACCTTTCTATGTTTCGTTGTTTCGTTACCATTGGTAGCTGTCTGCCTTCTGCGAGGTTGCCATCGTGAGATGCAGTTTCTAATTTGTCCGGAGCGTTGTACCCAGCTTTGCCGTTATTCTAGGAAAACAAAAACGTTCAAACAAAAAAGAAAAAAGATAATGTTGACAAGTATATTTACATAATCAAATCATCAAGTGAGACGCACCATTGCGGGAAAGTAAAATGTACGCCGTTTGCATAGTCTGTAACTCATTCCACCATGAAGAGGAATAACAGACATTACATCTTTCGTGTAACAAAGACATGCATGCCCCGTCCTATTTCTTATAGAGGTAATTCAGCATGTTAAAATTATTTTGTCATTATTTAAGCGTAGTGAATCTGGCAAAAGTGACATCTCGCTATAAAGGCTATATGCTTACAATACGAGCGCTTTATTGCCGGTTTTGTAAACGTTTTTAGCTGTTCCGTCGATGTCCGTCTTGGAGTGAGTGGGTCGGATCATCTTTTGCTCTTAACAAGTACTGCCCTCAAAGCTACCATTTCGTTGCATTTTAGGCGAATTTGGCAATTTTTCTTCGTAAAACGACTAAAAATCACCAATTTTGATATTGCCTGAATCGGTTTCTTTTTTTTTTGGAAGAGAATATGAAAGAGTTGATTGTGACAATGGGTAATTAATCACATTTGGGCGGAGTCCCATGAAAAACAGTCCATTTTCAAATAGTCTTTCACATCCACGATTTTACTCCAAAGAAAAGCATACAGCTTTGAAAAGCTTGTGTAACACAACATGAGAAATGGTGTTTTACGTCCCAAAAGTTAAATGTAATACTCGTCATGGAATTGTGCAACCTAGGCCCCAGAACTTTTCTCTTGTAAAATTTAAGCTATAAAGTACAATCGTCGTCAAATTCTGATGGGAAGGTTACAACATTTCATTCCCTTTGATTACGTCTTATATTGATCGTCTAGCAATAATCTAGCATCATGATATGTGTCCTCATGTGCATAACAGCTCAGAGTGGCGACGTGAAGAAAGATTAGCTTGTTATAGATGGAGTTCAGTAATTATGGCTCTTACGGTATGGCTGACTTAATGGCCTACCTGTGAATCAAACAGTCTGTTTGCGTTTCCCACGTTTTCTCCATTACCGTTCAGTCGATTGTTGGATCCTGGCGGAAAATGGAGGTACATGTCTGACGTACAAGGCACGATAACAACAGCCAGCAGCCAGCCCCAAACAAATATGAACCTCATGGCCTGTTACTGAAATGAAAAAGTGCCGAGATATCTTAGACATTTATTATTAGTTATCATTAATAGTGCAAGTTTTGAAAAGTGAACGAATTGCATGAAGGTACGAAAAAGGTTACAAGTCGCGTCTTAATGGCCGAAAGAGATTCCCGCGCTCCTGGTCCGTTAGTGCTGGATGCACACGCATCAGAAAACTGGAGGAAGTTTCTAGTGCAAATTGAAATTTACCTTGTGGCGAAATCGAAAGACGAGAGACTAGATAATTAAGTAAAGGTAAACATGTTACTTAATTAATTGTGCGGGGCCACTGAGAAGCTATCGAGGAGTATTATCATTTTGTTTTCAACGAGGGAGAGAGCAATAAGTTCTTTGCAGATGTCTGTGCGAAGTTCAAGGAACTATGTAAAGGGGCTAGGAATGTTGTCTTTTAGCAACTGGTTTTCAAACAGCGAAACCAGAAAGAGGGAGAACGAGCTGATAATTCTCTGAGTGAACTAAAGAGACTGTCCTTGACATGTAAATTTGGAGACCTAAAAGACTCATTAATCAGGGATCGTATTGTTGGTGGAGTGTGATCAAATGAATTACGAGAAAAATTGCTTGAAAAGCCATATTTTACTCTGCAGAGTGCTCATGATTATTGCAGAGCTCTTGAGGCAGCTAAGTTTCACGTACGCACAAATGCCCACGAACGCTCATCAGGAAGGTGAGAAAGTCAAACGGACAGGACAGGACAACTTCGCCGTGGAGTAAATACTG
Organism: Pavona decussata; assembly: GCF_977016875.1. Lineage (NCBI taxonomy): Eukaryota > Metazoa > Cnidaria > Anthozoa > Scleractinia > Agariciidae > Pavona > Pavona decussata. The sequence goes on from NW_028145567.1 coordinate 1,106,579, forward strand.
CGGTTGCAAGCTCCCATTTTGTCAGCCAAACAATGCCCTGCATTTGGATAAAGGTACATGAAATGTAAGAAAGAAGGACACTTTGTACAGGTGTACAGCGAGAATGCAAAGCAGTTTCAAAAGATAATGCAGGAGAATTCTTTTGATGAAGATTGTCAGAGCCTGAGAGTGAGGGTGGATTTGTACACATATTTTGGATCCGTTGGCTGGGAACTGTCTTTTGACAACAGAAAGAGAACAAAAGCATGATAACTCCCAAGATTACAGGAAGAGACGTTCGAATCAAGGACTGGACACAGGTGCAGAAGCCACAGTCATCCCCTACAACCTGTACCGAAGCAAATTACTAAAAAACCTCTTCAAAAGATTCACCAACCTCTTAAAGGTTAGCTTACAAGGAAACCCATAGTTTACATTCAAAGGGCTCCGTATCTCCTCCGACTCAGTACAAGAACCGAAAACTGGATGTATTGTACCTGGTCGTGGAAGGCGACTTCACACCCCTGTTGGCTCGTGATGCCTACCTGAATCTGGAAGTGTTAATGAATCTACAGTAACTGATAGATACACCTGAGCCACATACTGTGAATCTAGAAACATCAAGACAAGATGAGGACCAGAGTATTCTCAAGGCTGACGCTGTGCTGCGTGAATATCAAGATTGTTTCAGTGACAACAGCTTCCAACCAAAGTGCATTTGGAGATTGATCCTTCGGTGCCTCCAGTAGCCCACCCGCCCAGGAAGATACCCATTGCTCTGCTAGAACCAGCACGAGAAAAGTTTAAGGAGATGGGAGAAGAAGGTATTATTGTGAAAGAGAAGGAGTATACACCTTGGTGTCATCTCTGCTAGTCGTTGACTAAAGAAAAGCCAAAGATAGAGGAATAAACATTCCACTATCTAAGGACAATGTTCGAATTTGTACTGACAAAAAAAAACCTGAATAAGGTTCTCAAACGGCTCCATTATCCTGTTAGAAGTTAAGCTGTTCCTTCTCTCCAAAATACCCGAGCGAATATGTGAATAGTAATTTGTCACATACAGGGCTGGAAATTAGCCCAAACTCCAATAATTAACCGCTAAAACCTTGAGCTTCCCAGCAAACTATCCCATTTTCCTTGTAAACTAGGACTTACCTCGCTTGAAGATTTGGATTTCTGAAAGATTTGTTTTAGCTTTTATGAGAGTTGCAACTTTCGAAAGGCTTTTATAGTGTTCACGTGTATTACCATGAAATGCCAAAGAAATAACAAGACTGTTAGCCATTCGCTAAATTTAATTAAATGTTCTTTGCGTTGTCAAGTATATTAAAAGAGAGTTGTTACAAGGCTAACGTCATCGCGTGGCAAAAGCACTATACTGATCAATCGTCTATAATTGGAAACCGAACGTTGAAAGGAAACGTATGGGTACTATTCATTTTTATGAGGCTTATTTGATTAAAGTTTTATTTTCATCCAACATCCGTTCTAAAAAAAAATCATTTTGAAACAAATTTGTAAGCGGTGACAGAATTGTAAATCTCAAGTCTTTTTCAGTTATATAAGGTAGACTGGAAAACGCTTTTCTGGAGAAATGTCTATAACATAACAATTTTTTCTTGCCTTGTATTCAGTAATTTTTCAGCCTCAGTTTGCCTGTAAACGGATTCAATGGAATTGCATTACGCATTCTGACAGCGCATAATTTAATTTTAATTTAGAGTAGTCTCTTCTTCTTTTTCCGGCGCAGTAGAGCGAGCAAAACAAGGCGAGCGCTTTAGAAAATCGCCTTGGTTAACACATGAATAACAAATTAACTTTGTTTAACGAGAGTTACTAATGACAAACCTGTGGCCGGCCCTCCGGCATAATATGGATCAAATTGGAAATTGGAAATGTTGGTTTTTGAGGAGAGGGGACAACTGGAGTACCCGAAGAAAAACCTCGTGGAGCAAGGACGAGAAGCAACAAACTCAACTGACCGACGGGAAACAAACTAGGGAAACTGATTTGTAGGAGGCGAGTGCTCTCACCATTGCGCCAACCTTTCTTCCCTCTAGGAGGAGACGCGAAGCCGATGATCCGCGAGATAAATAAGAGACTGCTTAAAGTGTAAAAGTCGACCGACATTATCCAAATGCAGTTTTGACTGGGAAAAGACGGAGATGCGACATTTCCATGTCAAAGCTAACGTTGCTCTTTATTTTAGTTTAACCTGCTAAGATTTAAGTATTTTCGTCTAAGATCTCTAGAATAAGCATTTTCTATCAAATTGATCATAAGTGGTCGCACAATTTTCAGTTCTATAAGATAGATCAGCAAACGCTTTTCTGGAGAAATATGTATAAAATAACAGTTTCTTTCTTGCACCTTGTACATAGTTTGGAGTCAGTTTTTATTCCCTATAACCCTATAAATTGATTCCATTGAATTGCATTGTGTATTGTTACTGCGCATAATTTTGAGCGTCATTATCGCTTTAGCGCTCGGGCTTGTTGGAAACATGGCTGCTTGATTAAAGATGTACGTCAGGAGAGTGAAGAAAATGATCACAAGTGATAAAATATCTTGATGTGCAAATACATCCTCCCAATTATTACCGTTAGAAGTGTATGAGAAGCAGTGAAGAAAATTTAGCTTCTGATACTACCGCTTAAAGGACAGTAATAGCGTGAGAGAAGCCTTCCGAATTCCATCAAATTAAAGACTTCTACAACGCGGACACTTGTTTCAATTAGAGAGATTTTTGTCCATCCTTTTGGTGTCTGTATCAAAGAATTTGAAATGTGCTGTAGATTTAGTAACCAAATTGGCCTCAATAAATCGGTGCAGAAAGTTACATTTATTACATATACATGAAAGGCATTATTGGTAAACCACTATCATGGCTCAAAGTTAAAATGTTATTTTATGTTCACAATGACAAGACCATGCCGTGTAAGCCTTATACTTAAACAAAATGTTTTCGTTCTTTTCCCGGATTTAACGTATTTTGTGTCATTTATCTCCTTTAATCCTTTTAAAAGTTAAGATGTTCCTTCTCGCTAAAATACATTAGAGAACTAATATTAATATATAAATCTGCACATAGGGCTAGAAATCGATCGAATATTTAAGCACGAAAACCTTGAGCTTGTTCTCAGCAAACTATCTCATTTTCGTTGCTAAACTGGGAGTTACCTCGTTCAAAGATTTGGATTTCTCAAGGATTCTTTGTAGCTTCCGTGAGAGTTGCGCCTTCTGTAGAGCTTGGGTTGAGGTGATCGAAGTGTTAAGTGACTACCGGTAGCCGTTGTTTTGGTTTAGCTATTCAATCTCATCAATTAGCAAACGAAAAGCTTTTATTAATAGTGTCCACTTGTCTTATGATGTAATGCCAAAGAAATAACAAGACTGTTAGCCATTCGTTAGATTTAATTAAAGGTTCTCTGCGTCGTTACATGGTTAAATATATTAACAGAGAAAATCATTACAAGGATAGTATAGTATTTTACTGTTTTAGAAGTATACCGTTTAAAGATTAAACTTAAAGAAACGTCATCGCGCGGGAAAAGCACTGTACTGATTAATCGTCTATATGAAAACCTAACGTTGAAAGGAAACGTTTGGGTAATATTTGTTCTAATGAGCCTTTTTTAATGAAAGTTTTATTTTCGTCGAACATACGGTCTAGAAAAAGCATTTGCAAATAAATTTGTAAGTGGTGACAGAATTGCAAATCTCAGTCTTTTTCAGTTCTTACACATTGTTTGCAGTAATTTTTCGGCCTCTGTATGCCTGCAAACGGATTCTATGGAACTGTATTGCGCATTCTGAATGCGCATAATTTAATTTTAATTTAGAGTGGTCTCTTCTTCTTCGAACATCTCTAGATAAAGCATTTTGAAACAAATTGATTATGAGTGGTCGCAAGATTTTCAGTTCTATAAGATAGACCAGCGAGCGCTTTTCTGGAGAAATGTCTATAAAATAAGAGTTTCTTTCTTGCACCTTGTATACAGTTTAAAGACAGTTTTCATTCTCAGTAACCCTATAAATTGATTCCATTGAATTGAATTGAGCGTTTTTACAGCGCATAATTTTGAGCGTCTTTATCGCTTTAGCGCTCGGGCTTGTTGGAAAAATGGCTGCTTGATCAAAGATGTACGTCAGTAGAGTGAAGAAAATGATCACAAGTGATAAAATATTAAATTAATGACTTCTACAACGTGGACACTTGTTTCAAATTAGAGACATTTTCGTCCATCCCTTTGGTGTCTGCTTCAGGAAATCTTTAAAGGTGCTTTAGATTTAATAACCAAATCGGCTGCAATAAATCATTGCAGTAACTTACATATATTACATCTACATGAAAGGAATTATTGTAATACCACTATCATTGCTGAAAGTTAACCAGTTATTTTATGTTTACAAGACCAATGCCGTGTAAGCGTTACACTTAAACGAAATGTTTTTGTTTTTTCCCGGATTTATCATATTTTGTGTCATTTATCTCCTTTAATCCTTTTAAAAGTTAAGCTGTTCCTTCTCGATAAAATACATGTGATTGAGAGAACTGATATCAATATATATATATATATATTGCACTGACATAGGGCTAGAAATATAATATTTAGGCAGGGAAACCTTAAGCTTGTTCACAGGAAACTATCTCATTTTCGTTGGTAAAATAGGACTTACCTAGTTCAAAGATTTGGATTTCTCAAGGATCTTTTTTATCTTCCGTGAGAGTTGCGTCTTCTGTAGAGCTTGGCTTGAAGTGATCGAAGTGTTAAGTGACTACCGGTAGCCGTTGTTTTAATTTGGTGTAGCTATTCAATCTCATCAATTAGCAAACGAAAGGCTTTTATTATTAGTGTCAACGGGTTTTATTATGAAATGCCAAAGAAATAACAAGACTGTTAGCCATTCGTTAGATTTAATTAAATGTTCTATGCGTCGTTACATGGTCATATATATTATCAGAGAAAATCATTACAAGGATAGTACAGTATTTTACTGTTTTAGAAGTATACCGATTAAAGATTGAACTTAAAGAAACGTCATCGCGCGGGAAAAGCACTGTACTGATTAATCGTCTATACTATTTGTTCTAATGAGCCTTTTTTAATGAAAGTTTGATTTTCGTCAAACATACGGTCTAGAAAAAGCATTTGCAAATAAATTTGTAAGTGGTGACAGAATTGCAAATCTCAGTCTTTTTCAGTTCTTACACATTGTTTGCAGTAATTTTTCGGCCTCTGTATGCCTGCAAACGGATTCTATGGAACTGTATTGCGCATTCTGAATGCGCATAATTTAATTTTAATTTAGAGTGGTCTCTTCTTCCTCGAACATCTCTAGGAAAAGCACTTTGAAACAAATTGATTATGAGTTGTCGTAACATTTTCAGTTTTATAAGATAGACCAGCGAGCGCTTTTCTGGAGCGCTTTTCTGTCTATAAAATAATAATTATTTTCTTGCACCTTGTATACAGTTTGAAGACAGTTTCCATTCTCAGTAACCCTATAAATTGATTCCATTGAATTGAATTGAGCGTTTTTACAGCGCATAATTTTGGGCGTCTTTTTCGCTTTAGCGCTCGGGCTTGTTGGAAACTGACTGATGGGTGCTTGATCAAAGATGTACGTCAGTAGAGTGCAGAAAATGATCACAAGTGATAATATATCTTGATGTGCAAATACATCTTCCCAATTATTACCGTTAGAAGTGTATGAGAAACAGTGAGGAGAATATCGCTTCTGATACTACCGTTCAAAGGATAGTAATAGCGTAAGAGAAGCCTTCCGAATTGCACCAAATTAATGACTTCTACAACGTGGACACTTGTTTCAAATTAGAGACATTTTGGTCTATCCTTTTGGTGTCTGTATCAGAGAATTTGAAATGTGCTGTAGATTTAATAACTAAATCGGCCTCAATAAATCGGTGCAGAAAGTTAGATATATTACATTTACACGAAAAGCATTATTGTAATACCACTTTAATGGCTGAAAATTAAATTATGTTATGTTCACAAGATCACTGCCGTGTAAGATTTACACTAAAGTTTAATGTTTTCGTTATTTTACCCGGATTTATCGTATTTTGTGTCATTTATCTCCATTAATCCTTTCAGAAGTTAAGTTGTTTCTTCTCGCTAAAATTCGTGAGAGAATATATGTGAATAGAAATTTGTCACATAGGGCTAGAAATCTAAACTCAAACTCTAATATTTAAGCACTGAAACCTTGGGCTTGTTCTCAGCAAACTATTTTATTTTCGTTGGTAAACTGGGACTTACCTCCTCTAAAGATTTGGATTTCTTAAGGATTCTTCAGTTTTATCTTCCGTGAGAGTTGCGCCTTCTGTACATGTAGAGCTTGGCTTGAAGTGATCAAGGTGTTTAGTGACTACCGGTTGCCGTTGTTTTGGTTTAGCTATTCAATCTCATCAATTAGCAAACGAAAGGCTTTTATTAATAGTGTCCACTTGTCTTATCATCTAATGCCAAAGAAATAACAAGACTCTTAGCCATTCGTTAGATTTAGTTAAATGTTCTTTGCGTTATTACATTATCAAATATGTTAAAAGAGAAAGTTATTACAAGGCTAACGTAATCGCGCGGCTAAAGCACTGTACTGATCAATCGCCTGTATGGAATCTGAACGTTGGAAGGAAACATTTGGGTAATATTCGTTCTAATGAGTCTCATTTAATTAAAGTTTTATTTTCGTCTAACATCCGGACTAGAAAAAGTATTTTGAAAGAAATTTGTAAGTGGTAAAAAAATTGCATATCCGGAGTGTTTTTCAGTTATATAAGGTATACTAGAAAACGCTTTTCTGGAGAAAAGTCTATAATATAACAATTTTTTTTGTTTTACCTTGTATTCTGTAATTTTACAACGTCAGTATGCCTGTAAACGGATTAAATGACTGCACACAATTTAATTTTAATTTAGAGTAGTCTTTTCTTTTTATTTTTGGCAGTAGAGCGACCAAAACAAGGCCAGCGCTCGGGAAATCGCCTTAGTAAACACATAAATAATCAATCAATTTTGTTTAACGAGAGTTACTATTGACAAACCTGTGGCCGGCCCTCCGGCATAATATGGATCAAATTGGAAATTGGAAATGTTGGTTTTTGAGGAGAGGGGACAACTGGAGTACCCAGAGAAAAACCTCTTGGAGCAAGGACGAGAACCAACAAACTCAACTGACCCACAGGAAACAAACAAGGGAAACTGATTGGTAGGAGGCGAGTGCTCTCACCATTGCGCCAACCTTTTACCACTCTAATAGGAGACGCAAGCGGATGATCCTTGAGATAAATAAAAATGCAGTTTTGACTGGGAAAAGACGAAAATGTGACATCCCCATGTCTAAGCTTACATTGCTCTTTGTTTTATTTTAACTTGCGACAATTTAAGTATTTTCGTCTAACATCTTTAGAATAAGCATTTGCTGACAAATTGATCATGAGTGGTCGCACAATTTTCTGTTCTATAAGAGAGACCGGCGAACGCTTTTCTGGAGAAATGTCTACAAAATAACAGTTTCTTTCTTGCACCTTGTGTACATAGTTTGGAGTCAGTTTTTATTCTCTATAACCCTATAAATGGATTGCATTGAATTGCATTGAGTATTGTTACTGCACATAATTTTGAGCGTTATTATCGCTGGGGCGCTCCGCCTTGTTGGAAACATGGCTGCTTGTTCTAAGATGTACGTCAGGAGAGTGAAGAAAATGATCACAAGTGATAAAATATCTTGATGTGCAAATCCATCCTCCCAAATATTACCGTTAGAATGAGTGTATGAGAAACAGTGAGGAGAATAGAGCTTCTGATTCTACTGCTCAAAGGATTAATAGCGTAAGAGAAGCCTTCCCAATTGCATCAAATTAATGACTTCTACAACGTGGACACTTGTTTCAAATTAGAGACATTTTCGTCCATCCCTTTGGTGTCTGCATCAGAAAATCTTTAAATGTGCTTTAGATTTAATAACCAAATCGACCGCAATAAATCATTGCAGTAACTTACATATATTACATCTACATGAAAGGAATTATAATTGTAATACCACTATCATTGCTGAAAGTTAACCAGTTGTTTTATGTTTACAAGACCAATGCCGTGTAAGCCTTACACTTAAACGAAATGTTTTTGTTTTTTCCCGGATTTATCGTATTTTGTGTCGTTTATCTCCTTTAATCCTTTTAAAAGTTAAGCTGTTCCTTCTCGATAAAATACATGTGATTGAGAGAACTGATATCAATATATATATATTGCACTGACATAGGGCTAGAAATATAATATTTAGGCAGGGAAACCTTAAGCTTGTTCACAGGAAACTATAACATTTTCGTTGGTAAAATAGGACTTACCTACTTCAAAAATGTGGGTTTCTCAAGGATCTTTTTTATCTTCTGTGAGAGTTGCGTCTTCTGTAGAGCTTGGCTTGAAGTGATCGAAGTGTCAAGTGACTAGCGGAAGCCGTTTTTTAAATTTGGTGTAGCTATTCAATCTCATCAATTAGCAAACGAAAGGCTTTTATTAATAGTGTCAACGGGTTTTATTATGAAATGCCAAAGAAATAACAAGACTGTTAGCCATTCGTTAGATTTAATTAAATGTTCTATGCGTCGTTACATGGTCATATATATTAACAGAGAAAATCATCACAAGGATAGTACAATATTTTACTGTTTTAGAAGTATACCGATTAAAGATTGAACTTAAAGAAACGTCATCGCGCGGGAAAAGCACTGTACTGATTAATCGTCTATATGAAAACCTAACGTTGAAAGGAAACGTTTGGGTACTATTCGTTCCAATGAGCCTTTTTTAATGAAAGTTTTATTTTTGTCGAACATACAGTCTAGAAAAAGCATTTGGAAACAAATTTGTAAGTGGTGACAGAATTGCAAATCTCAGTCTTTTTCAGTTCTTACACGTTGTTTGCAGTAATTTTTCGGCCTCTGTATGCCTGCAAACGGATTCTATGGAACTGTATTGCGCATTCTGAATGCGCATAATTTAATTTTAATTTAGAGTGGTCTCTTCTTCTTCGAACATCTCTAGAAAAAGCATTTTGAAACAAATTGATTATGAGTTGTCGTAAAATTTTCAGTTCTATAAGATAGACCAGCGAGCGCTTTTCTGGAGAAATGTCTATAAAATAAGAGTTTCTTTCTTGCACCTTGTATACAGTTTGGAGACAGTTTTCATCCTCAGTAACCCTATAAATTGATTCCATTGAATTGAATTGAGCGTTTTTACAGCGCATAATTTTGAGCGTCTTTATCGCTTTAGCGCTCGGGCTTGTTGGAAAAATGGCTGCTTGATCAAAGATGTTCGTCAGTAGAGTGAAGAAAATGATCACAAGTGATAAAATATCTTGATGTGCAAATACATCCTCCCAATTATTACCGTTAGAAGTGTATGAGAAACAGTGAGGAGAATATAGCCTCTGATACTACCGCTCAAAGGACAGTAATAGCGTGAGAGAAGCCTTCCGAATTGCATCAAATTAATGACTTCTACAACGTGGACACTTGTTTCAAATTAGAGACCTTTTTGTCTATCCTTTTTGGTGTCTGTAATATAGAATTTCAAATGTGCTGTAGATTTAGTAACCAAATTGGCCTCAATAAATCAGTGCAGAAAGTTAGATATATTACATTTACACGAAAGGCATTATTGTAATACCACTTTAATGGCTGAAAATTAGATTATGTTATGTTCACAAGATCACTGCCGTGTAAGATTTACCCCTAAAGTTTAATGTTTTCGTTATTTTACCCGGATTTATCGTATTTTGTGTCATTTATCTCCATTAATCCTATCAGAAGTTAAGTTGTTCCTTCCCGCTAAAATTCGTGAGAGAATATATGAATAGAAATTTGTCATATAGGGCTAGCAATCTAAACTCAAACTCTAATATTTAACCACTGAAACCTTGAGCTTGTTCTCAGCAAACTATTTTATTTTCGTTGGTAAACTTGGACTTACCTCCTCTAAAGATTTGACTTTCTCAAGGATTCTTCAGTTTTATCTTCCGTGAGAGTTGCGTCTACTGTAGAGCTTGGCTTCAAGTGATCGAGGTGTTTAGTGAGGACCCGTAGCCGTTGTTTTGGTGTAGCTATTCAATCTCATCAATTAGCAAACGAAAGGCTTTTATTAATAGTGTTTATTAATACTGTATGCCTGCAAACAGATTCTATAAAACTGTATTGCGTGTTCTGAATGCACATACGTAATTTAATTTTATTTAGGGTAATCTCTTTTTTAAACATCTTTAGAAAAAGCATTTTGAAATATATTGATTATGAGTGGTCGCAAAATTTTTAGTTCTATAAGAGAGACCAGCGAACGCTTTTCAGGAGAAATGTCTATAAAATAAGATTTTTTTCTTCCACCTTGTATACAGTTTGAAGTCAGTTTTCATTCATAGTAACCCTATAAATTGATTCCATTAAATTGAATTGAGCGTTTTTACAACGGATATTTTTGAGCGTCATTATCGCTTTAGCGCTCGGGCTTGTTGGAAACATGGCTGCTTGATCAAAGATGTACGTCAGTAAAGTGAAGAAAATGATCACAAGTGATAAAATATCTTGATGTGCAAATACATCCTCCCAATTATTACCGTTAGAAGTGTATGAGAAACAGTGAGGAGAATGTAGCTTCTGATACTACCGCTCATTGGATCAATAGCGTAAGAGAAGCCTTCCGAATTGCATTAGATTATTAATGACTTCTACAACGTGGACACTTGTTTCAAATTAGAGAGATTTTGATCAATCTTTTTTGTGTCTGTATCAGGGAATTTGAAATGTGCTGTAGATTTAGTAAGGAAATCGGCCTTAATAAATCAGTGCAAAAAGTGATATATATTACATTTACATGAAAGGCGTTATTGTAATACCACTATCATGGCTGAAAGTTAAACAGTTATTTTATGTTCACAAGACCACTGCCGTGTACGTCTTACACTTAAACAAAATGTTTTCGTTATTTTCCCGGATGAATTACTTTTAGCTTCCGTGAGAGTTGCGCCTTCGGTAGAGCTTGGCTTGAAGTGATCGAGGTGTTTAGTGACTACCGGTAGCCGTTGTTTTGGTGTAGCTATTAAATTGCTCTGATCAATTAGCAAACGAAAGGCTTTTATATTTAATAGTGTCCACTTGTCTTATCATGAAATGCCAAATAAATAACAAGACTGTTAGCCATTCGTTAGATTTAATTAAATGTTCTATGCGTTGTTACATGGTCAAATATATTGAAAGAGAAAGTTATTACAAGGATAGTATAGTATTTGACTGTTTTAGAAGTATACCGATTAAAGATTAAAGATTAAAGAAACGTCAACGCGCGGGAAAAGCATTGTACTGATCAATCGTCTTTATGAAAATCTTACGTTGAAAGGACACGTTTGGGTGATATTCATTCTAATGAGGCTTTTTTAAATAAAGTTTTATTTTCGTCGAACATCCGGTCTAGAAAAAGCATTTTGAAACAAATTTGTAAGTGGTGACAGAATTGCAAATCTCTGTCTTTTTCAGTTCTTCCACCTGGTTTGCAGTAATTTTTTTAGCCTCAGTTTGCCTGTAAATAAATTGCATGGAACTGCATTGCGTATTCTGACTGCGCATAATTTAATTTTAATTTAGAGTAGTCTCTTCTTCTTTGAACATCTCTAGAAAAAGCATTTTGAAACAAATTGATGATGAGTGGTCGGAAAATTTTCAGTTCTATAAGATAGACCAGCGAACGCTTTTCTGGTGAAATGTCTATAAAATAAGAGTTTCTTTCTTGCACCTTGTATACAGTTTGGAGACAGTTTTCATTCTCAGTAACCCTATAAATTGATTCCATTGAATTGAATTTAGCATTGTTACTGCGCATAATTAATATTTTGAGCGTCATTATCGCTGGAGCGCTCGGGCTAGTTGGAAATGTGGCTGCTTGATCAAAGATGTACGTTAGGGCCCAGTTGTCCAAAGCCCGATTAAGTTAACCCTGGATTGACGTGAACTTTGATTCGAGTATATTTACTAATCCGTAAGGATTCGTCCTGAAGATTTTGGTTTTATCAGTTTTTCCTTAGACCTTTCTTTACTACTAGCTAAATATGAGCTTTTAAAATCATTATTAATGAGCGAGATGAAAACCTCGGTTAACCTTTAATCGTGGATTAGCGTTAATCGGCTTTCGAACAACTCGGCCCAGGAGAGTGAACAAGATGATCTCAAGTCATAAAATATCTTGATGTGCAAATACATCCTCCCAATTATTACCGTTAGAAGTGTATGAGAAACAGTGAGAAGAATATAGCTTCTGATACTACGACTTAAAGGATTAACAGCGTAAGATAAGCCTTCTAAATTTCATCAAATTAATGACCTCTACAACATGGATACCTGTTTCAAATTAGAGACATTTTGGTATGTCCTTTTGGTGTCTGTACCAGGGAAATTGAAATATGCTGTAGATTTAGTAACCAAACCAGGCTCAATAAATCGGTGCAGAAAGTTAAATATACTACATCTGCATGAAAGGCATTATTGTAATACCACTATTGTGGCTGAAAGTTAAACAGTTATTTTATGTTCACAAGAAAACTGCCGTGTACCAAGATTTACACTAAAGTAAAATGTTTTCGTTATTTTCCCGGATTTATCGTATTTTTGTGTCATTTATCTCCATTAGTCCTTTCAGAAGTTAAGCTGTTCCTTCTCGCTAAAATACATGAGAGAATATATGAATAGAAATTTGTCACATAGGAGAGCTAGAAATCTAGCCCAAACTCTAACATTTAATCACTGAAACCTTGAGCTTGTTCTCAGCAAACTATCTCATTTTCGTTGGTAAACTAGGACTTACCTCGTTTGAAGATTCGGATTTCTGAAAGATTTGTTTTAGCTTCTATGAGAGTTGCAACTTCTGTTGGGCTTGGCTTCAAGTGAGATGTTTAGCGACTACCGGTAGCCGTGATTTTGATTATAGCTAATTAATCTCATCAATTAGCAACCAAAAGGCTTTTGTTAATAGTGTCCACATTTCTTATCAAGTAAAACACCAAAGAAATAACAAGGCTGGTCAGGTCATTCGTTAGATTTAATTAAAATTTCTTTGCTTCAGTAAATGTTCAAATATATGTATAGAGAAAGTTATTACAAGGTTAACGTCAGCGCGCGGCAAAAGCTGACTGTACTGATCAATCACCTATAGTTGGAAACCGAACACAGGAAACGTTTGGGTGATATTAGTTCTAATGAGGTTTATTTAATTAAAGTTTTATTTTCGTCGAACATCCGGTCTAGAAAAACCATTTGGAAACAAACTTGTAAGTGGTGACAGAATTGTAAATCACAGTCTTTTTCAGTTATATAAGATAGACCAGCAAACGCTTTTCTGGAAAAATGTCTATAACATAACAATTTTTCTTTCTTGCAGCTTGTATGCAGTAATTGTTCAGCTTCAGTATGCCTGTAAACGGATTCCACGGAATTGCATTGCGCATTCTGACTGCACATAGTTTAATTTTAATTATGAGTAGTCTCTTCTTCTTTTTTCGGGGCAGTAGAGCGAGTAAAACAAGGCGATCGCCCGGGAAAATGGCCTCGGTAAAAACATGAATAAAATCAATCAATCAACTTCATTTAACGAGAGTTACTATTGACAAACCTGTGGTCCTCAGAATGCGGATCAAACTGGAATTGGAAATGTTGGTATCTGAGGAGAGGGGAGAACTGGAGTACCCTGAGGAAAACGTCTTGGAGCAAGGACCAGAACCAACAACAAACTCAAACCACACATGACGCCGAGTCCAGGAATCGGACCCGGGAAACATTGGTGGGAGTTGAGTGCTCTCACCACTTCGCCGTCCATGCTCCTGTCTAGGAGGAGACGTTAAGCCGATGATCCACGACATAAATAAGAGACTGCTCATAGTGTAACAGTCGACATTATCCAAATGCAGTTTTGACTGGGGAAAGAACTGCCATATCCCCATGTCAAAGTTTACACTGCTCTTTATTTTATTTTTACTCTGCGACAATTTAATTATTTTCGTCGAACATCTCTAAAAAGCATTTTGTAACAAATTGATCATGAGTGGTCGCACAATTTTCAGTTCTATAAGATAGACCAGCGAACGCTTTGCTAGAGAAATGTCTATAAAAAGAGAATTCTTTTCTTGCACCTTGTATACAGTTTGGAGATAGTTTTCATTCTCAGTAACTCTATAAATTGATTTCCTTGAATTGCATTGAGCATTGTTACTGCGCACGAGTTTGAGTGCCATTATCGCTGGGGCGCTCGGGCTACAAGTTGGAAACATGGCTACTTGATCCAAGATGCACGACACAAGAGTGAAGACGATGATCACAAGTGATAAAATATCTTGATGTGCAAATACATTCTCCCAATTATTACCTTTAGAAGTGTATGAATAACAGCGAGGAGAAAGTAGCTTCTGTTACTACGGCTTAAAGGATTAATAGCGTGAGAGAAGCCTTCTAAATTTCATCAAATTAATAACCTCTAGAACATAGATATTTGTTTGAAACTAGAGACATTTTGGTCCATCCTTTTGGTGTCTGTATCAGGGAATTTCAAATGTTCTGTAGATTAGGTAGTCAAACCAGGCTCAATAAATCATAGCAGAAAGTTATATATACTACATCTGCATGAAAGGCATTGTTGTAATACCACTATTGTGGCTGAAAGTTAAACAGTTATTTTATGTTCACAAGAAAACTGCCGTGTACCAAGATTTACACTAAAGTAAAACGTTTTCGTTATTTTCCCGGATTTATCGTATTTTGTGTCATTTATCTCCATTAGTCCTTTCAGAAGTTCAGCTGTTCCCTCTCGCTAAAATACATGAGAGAATATATGAATAGAAATTTGTCACATAGGAGAGCTAGAAATCTAGCCCAAACTCTAATATTTAATCACTGAAACCTTGAGCTTGTTTTCAGCAAACTATTTCATTTTTGTTGGTAAACTAGGACATACCTCGTTTGAAGATTCGGATTTCTGAAAGATTTGTTTTAGCTTCTATGAGAGTTGCAACTTCTGTTGGGCTTGGCTTCAAGTGAGATGTTTAGTGACTACCGGTAGCCGTGATTTTGATCAATAGCTAATTAATCTCATCAATTAGCAACCAAAAGGCTTTTGTCAATAGTGTCCACATTTCTTATCAAGTAAAACACCAAAGAAATAACAAGCCTGGTGGTCATTCGTTAGATTTAATTAAATTTTCTTTGCGTCAGTAAATGTTCAAATATATTTATAGAGAAAGTTATTACACGGTTAATGTAAACGCGCGGCAAAAGCCCTGTACTGATCAATAGTCTATATGGAAACCGAACGTTGAAAGGAAACGTTTGGGTGATGTTCATTCTAGTGAGGCTTATTTATTTAAAGTTTTATTTTCGTCGAACATCTCTAGAAAAAGTATTTTGAAACAAATTGATCATGAGTGGAAGCACAATTGGAAATTTCAATGATCTTTTCAGTTCTATAAGATAGACTCAGCAAACGCTTATCTGAAGAAATGTCTGTAAAATAATAATTATATTCTTGCAAGTTGTATACAGTTTGAAGACAGTTTTCATTCTCAGTAACACTATAAAATGATTCCATCGAATTGAATTGACCATTGTTACTGCGCATAATTTTGAGCGTTATTATCGCTGGGGCGCTCGGGCTAGTTGGAAACATGGCTACTTCATCAAAGATGCACGTCAGAAGAGTGAAGACAATGATCACAAGTGATAAAATATCTTGATGTGCAAATACATTCTCCCAATTATTACCGTTAGAAGTGTATGCGAAACAGTGAGGAGAATATATAGCTTCTGACACTACGGCACTAAGCCATCCAAATTTCATCAAATCAATAACCTCTACAACATGGACACCTGTTTTAAATTAGAGACATT
>NW_028145567.1:1132500-1187500 GCF_977016875.1 Pavona decussata
CTTAGTGCCATATTTGGAAACGACTTACTAAAGTGCGCTACGTTTTAGTTTTCAACGAGGAGCATTTCCCTTCAAAAAGCCTTTCCCTGCAACCTAAAGGAGCTAAGTTTTTGAAATGTTACTGTGAAACATGCATCAGAGCACTATAAACATTTGGCTTGAATTCGGAAATGTGCATTCTGACTGAAATAACAGTCGAATTTGTACAGTTGAAATAACCAACAGGAAAAACCTTCAGATTATAAAGTAAGCTTAAAACAAGCCTACCTTTACAGCTTCTGTGGAAAGGATGAAGGCGGTTATTTTCTGAAGAGACCGTGTTGCTGTCTCGGTGGAGTGGAAACGAATGTTGGTTTTATCAACAGAGTAGACAAATGAGGGTAGTCATGCATTTTTCAGCGATAATAAAAAAACAATAAATTCTAAAAAACTTTAAAATACAGAACAATGTATGGGAATTTCTTTCCAAATTGAAGCCCAGTTATCTCTAAAAAAAAAATGCATGGTTACGTTAATACCCTCATTTTTCTTTGTATTCCAACAGCCCTTGCCAAGATGTGCTTTCCCGCATAAACGGCGCCAAAATGCTTTTGTACCAGTAGATTAAAGGGAACCTCCACTCTGACAACAAATGGACGGTAAATTGTTGGAAATAGTGTCTAAACTCTAAATTTTAGTGTGCTAAAAATTAGATATGATTGTCGCCTATTTTCGCCTTTAAATTTCCCGGTCGCGGCCATCTTGGGTTTCACACAAAAGAAGTTCTGCTTACTAACAATAGCGGCTACCGTATGACGTCATAAAATCCAAAATGACGGCGCCATGGAAATTTGAAAGCGAAAACAGGCTAGAATCATATCTGATTTTTTTAGTACATTTGAATGTTATTCCTATTTTTTAAACTAAAATTTAGAATTTAGACACTATTCCCAACAATTTACCGTCCATTTGTTGCCCGGAGTGGAGGTTTGAGATGCGCAGAACGTATGCGCAGTTACAGAGGAGTTACTTTCCTTAAAAGGACAGTCAAGCAGGGAATGGTACACCAGTAATCGACCTGAGAGAACTAAATAATGTTACTTACGTGCCCTTCCCTGTCCAGCGTTGTTTTGATTGTTATTTGAACCTATAATTGAAGTCATCAGATAGCATATCAGCTGTACAGAAGACATACTGATCTTTAAAGCCGCATCACTTCGTTTGGGAAATGTGGAAAATGGTAACTGGTATAAACGATAAGTAAATGGCTCGCTTTTGACGTGGTTGTTGAGTATAGAGGCCACTTCTTTTTCATGCCTTCAGCATGCCAACTGTTCCGTCCGCAAAGTGGCAAATACACTTCGCTATATTTGCCCCCAAAACCAATTAATCAGTCAGTCGATCAGTCGGTCAGTCTGAGTCAGTCAGTGAGTCAGTCTGTCCGTCCGTCCGTCCGTCCGCCCATCAATCAATCAATCAATTGACATTCCTAAAACTACTTTAGTTGGTGTGATAACTCAATAGAGCACTGTACCGGTTTCGCAGGGATCATGGATTTGGGATATGTTCTCAAGCCTGAATTAAGTTTTATATTTTCTCCTTCAATTTCTTTTCGCTAGTGCTTTTAAGCACTTAACGTTGCCTAAAGAACCCCATTTAACGGTGTGGTGAGCGCATGACATTTTATGTTGTTTAAAAATTAATTTTGCTTTACCCAAAGCTGAGCCATAACTACAACTACTATAACTACTTCCGAACTGAACTAAAGCTACTTCCGCGAAGGCAGCGATGGTTACCAAACGAATAGTTGTCAAGCTTACCGGACCAAACGAAACAAATGACGTCATCTGTTGTAACCGTGATTCGCTCAGGATTGAAGCGATATTCCATGGCAGGATAAGCCTGCACAATGTTTCCTCTCTTTCCCATTCCCCCGATGTAGTAAATGTTGGAGTGCTGGTATTTTTCAACAAGTTGACTGCGTGGTTTTAGGAGAAACACGTGGCTCCTGTCTTGGAATGTTCGACCAAGCTGAGCAGTGTTCAAGGCGAGCTGGAGATCGATTTTACCGTCGACGGCTTTTGTTTTGGGATTATTTTTAACCCTACAAAGACAGTGTTGTTGCTGTTACTAGACAAGGCGGGAAATATCTTTTTAGGCTAGGGGTAAGATTGCGACTACCAGTTAGCCTCACAACGTAAATATCTTCACTGAGTAAATCCTTAAGTTGAGCTGTTGAGGCGTACTATATAGACTCCTGCCGTGTGATTTATTTTGCTGTAGAGGCATCTTGATTGTTGAGTTTGTGGACGACTTCAGGGGCACTCAACGTTTCATTTCGGTGGAAATCTGATCTTAACAAACAAAAACCTGAACCTTTGGCACAATTTCAGCTCAGAGTTTCTTAACACTGGTTATGTAATTCCTTTGTGAAAAAACTCAGCTAGCATTATCGTAATACCAACAACAACTAGACTAGTAAATTCGAGGAATAGAATTCCGTTTCTTAAACTTTCTGCAACTCAAGGGAAACCTCTACTCTTGAAATGAATTAACATTAAATTGTTTGAAAATGCAATTGAATTTCAAATTTCGTTGGCAAACATGGAAATAATATTTCTGTCTCGGACAAAACACGACTTGATTATCTCCCATTTTCGCTTTTACATTTAATAATAATAATAATAATAATAATAATAATAATAATGATCGTTTATTCAACCTTTTTGCAGTATAAACTGAATTACAAGGCGGGTCATTAATTACATACAAATATATCGGACACATAAATATAACTGTTAATGTTAATACATATTACATTTCGCTATTTTAAACAAGATTCTGGTATTTTATGGTGCAAAAATTTCCAAATCTGTTAGTTCTTGCGGAGGCAGCCACAAAAACAGATTCTCCTGTTCTAAGGGCATACGGTCTTGTGTTCGCAACTCTCGATCGGCACTAGGCTTCGTAGCAGGTCGGAAGAGGAGTAACTTCGCTTGAGAAATGTTATGTTATGTTATGTTATGTTATGTTATGTTATGTTATGTTATGTTATGTTATGTTATGTTATGTTATGTTATGTTATGTTATGTTATGTTATGTTATGTTATGTTATTTCATGGGCGCCGCTATGTTGGATTTCAACACGTTATACGGTCACCCATAGACTTCTTTCATAATGAAGGGCATAATTAGTATTCTTTTATGTGCATGCAAATAAGCCTTCTTGACCTCGTTTTTGAGTGAAAATACTTTTGTTTTTACACATGCTAGCGAGGCCAGGAAGGCTAATTTAATTTAAATGCATACAAAAGAATAACAATTAAGCCCTCCATTTATGAAAGAGGTCTATTGTTTCACACAAAAGAAGTTCTGCTTACTAACACCAACGGCAATGACATGATGTTGTAAAACCCAAAATGGCGGCGCCCGGGAAATTTTAAAGCAGAAAAAGGCGATAATCATATCTACTGTTTAGCACCACTTGAACGCGGTTGTTCTACTTTTCAAACTAATATTTAGAATTTAGACATTATTTCCAACAATTTAACGTCAATTTGTTGGCAGAGTGGAGGTTCCCTTTAAATCTTTAGCTAAAGCAACCGAACAAATAGATGTGCATTAGCTTACAAAAATACTACCTATTAAAGGACACAAAACAAACTACATGGGATCAAAGGAGACAACATTTTAAATATATTTTGCTTAAATTTTCTCATGTCCCTGATGACATCCTAAAATTGTTACCTTTGAAATGAAAGCTGTTGTGGGAAGGTATCATGCTCTACGTTTAACTGCATGCATGTTACAGTGACAGAGTTATTTTAGAAACTTCCCTGCTTTTTCTGTATTGTTTTGGTGGATTTATTCACTTAATTTAAAATGACTTACTTGGCGTTGTCCTTGGCAGAAAAGTTACGTGGCACATCATCAGTAGTAATGTTGTATCTGCAAAAATGTAAATACAGATGTGATTAACTGACCCAGGCGCCACATTCATGGAGCCCTTTATAGTTAAGATGTAACCTAAGTATTGTTTCGTAATGTTTAAAACACGAGCAGCAGTCAAGTGGTTTTAGACCAGATAAAACACGTGCTGCGAGTTTTTTGAACAGCTTCAAAAACATTCCTGCAAAAGCGTGTGTCAAGAGAGTTCATAACAATGATGCTTTTGTGAACGTTGGAAATTAGGATACGAGAAAAACATTTAAAACACCGCATACTAATAAGGAGGAGGTTTTATCGGGTTTTAAAACCACTGCACGTGATGTTTTATCGACCATTTGATTGGTCAATTGGCTTATGAATTATTAATGAGTTTCGAATCAACAATAACTGTTGCTCCTCCAACCCGCGATAGACAATTCAGTTGCATGTCAAGAAACAATTCTGGGACAGCCGTAAACAGTTTCGTGAATCTAGTCCCAGGAGATTGATGTAGAAAATGACGACTTTCTTCACCAGAGAGAGCCCACGGGAATGAGGTTATATCATGGCCACTAAGATCGTGGAGACATCGAAGTTGCAACTGGATATATGGATTTAATATAACCCCAGTCCAAATTTTTGAACCCGAAATCGGGTTTTCTGTTTGTGTCGGCAAGTCTCTAATCCCTTAAGTCCATTCTGAGAAAGAACTCAATAGATTGAATTCAAACCAGGCATCTGGATTGTGATCAAAAGATTTTTAATTAACTTGTTAATTAATCGCTGATTAGAATATCTATATACCAGAAAGCTACTTTACAAAGTGGTTTTCAAGGAGATTCTGGGTTGAGGTTTACCAGCCGCTAGTGGTGGTCGGTCCACATTCTGAGGGCATGAACGGGGATTACTACCGGTCAGAGAGAATGATGTTAGCTCACCTGATTCGTAAAACGCATCGTTGAGTCGTGTTGGTAGGAAAGCAAGGAACTCTCCACTTGTACGAAGAAAACTTGCCCTCCATGTTCATTCCGTTGTGATTTACGACAGTGGAAGGAGCGTAGATCACGTCGGGTGGATGTTGCAAAACAACATACTGCTCCTTCCCTTTGGCTCCTTGTGACACCAAATGCGGCTGGTACGGTAAACCTTTAGCCAGCTTATAACCGCCTTCTTCTCCATGGCAACTGTCCAGGACTCCACCGCTTTTCTCGATGTAATTTGTAATGAATCGTGTCCAGGTCCCTCCGGCCGTTCTGCATTCATTAGCTGATATGTACTTAGCAACGCATTTCGAGGCTAGACCATTCAGTGGAGGTTCCAAAGGACAATCTGGATTACCGGAAAGTTTTGTTGGCATGATACACAAGTCTAGAAAAGACATTAACAATAAAAAATAAGCTAATGAACAAAGATCTAGATTCATCCCCAAAAGAGACAGTGTCACCGATTTTTAGAGTGCCTTTTTTGAGTACTAGTAGCGAAAAAACATATTTGCATCGATGGAATTGTTAACTTAAAACGATGATTCAGTGTTGTTAATAATTACCCTACGAATACACATAAGCTAGTATTTGTTATCTTTTGCTGCGGATGGCTTGGATGGAAATTAATTACAGCTTAAAAAAAATTGGCCATTTTTTTCAAGTTCTTCTTGTGTATTTTGGGCAAATTGCTAAAACCTGATTTACGGAGAAATCAAAGGAATTCTTCCTTAATTGTTTTAGGCGGCTGCAAGCAAGAATTTATCTTCATTTATTTAAAACCTGATGCTCCTTATTGAACAAATCACTCAATATTTTCTCCCTGGTGCTCTGTGAATAATTTAATGTCAGAGAGAACTTCAAGGTTCTATGTTAAATATTTGAGTAGCTTTGATTAAAATACAGCAAACTGTCTTTTACGGTGAGAACGGGATAACACAAAATTTGTGAGGACACAAGAAGCGGAGCCGAATGGGAAAACTTTCTCACCTTTCATATAACACCGCAAAAATTTCTGATGTAAGCCATCCCCCTCAAATCTAGATCTTAAGTCGTTCCGATGATTAGCAGTGTTATTAGCGTTATGACCTGTTTACATTATTAGTTGTCTTATTACTGTGAATGTGTGCCAAAGTTGTGCACACAAGTGCGTTAATGGCCTAGCTCCAAAATTTAACTTAATTAAGTGATTTTCAACATAATTAGTCTCATGAGCATAAGTTTGGGGCTGGATGAAACTTAACGCTAAAAAATGCAAAGAAATGCGGATTTGCTTCCTAAAGGATCCCATAGAACTCCCTCATTTGAAGATCGATGATCAACAATTAGAGCTTGTAACCTCGCATAAAGTACTTGGTCTGGTCATTCAGAATAATTTAAAATGGAACAATCACATTGAATCTATTGTCACCAAGGCTTCTAAACGCCTTCATATACTCCGAGTACTCCGTCGAGGAGGCGTTGAGATTAATGATCTAATTTCTATCTATTCCGCCCTGATACGATCCTTACTAGAATATTGCTGTGTAGTGTGGCACCACGCTCTTCCCTCCTACCTCTCACAAGAGTTAGAACGCATACAGAAACGTGCGTTCAAAATCATAGTTCCCGCGCTTTCCTACTCAGAAGCTCTTCATTTCCTAAATTTAAGAACATTAGACGAACGACGTAGTGAACTTTGTGTTAAAACTCTTGAAAAGATCTCAAGAGGAGGACCTCTTGTTAAACATCTTCCAGTAACGAGAGAGCACATGCATCACTATCAAACGAGAAGCGCTAATAAATATACATTAATTAAATGCAGGACAGAAAGATTGCGCCATAGTTTTTTCCCAAGCACTATTTTAGCTTTCAACGATCTTTAGATTTTTAGACTTTATACCCAATTTTTAACTTGCATAAGTATGAATTTATTTGTAATTTTGATATGAAACTTATTGTAACCCAGTCCCTCATTGATTGATTAACAGTATGTAATTCTTATAGTTGTACAATTGTAACCACATTATTATTATTATTATTATTATTATTATTATTATTATTATTATTATTATTATTATTATTATATTATTAGAATTAGGGACTTTGCTAAGATTACCCCTTACGAGAACGAAACAAATTTTAAGGTTCTTTTTTATACAATGGGGAAAAGACCTGGGATACGCTTTAAAAAAACCATTACCAACCCTTCTCAATTCAAAACTGCCCTCGCCAACTCTTAAAAACAGGCTATGATTTTCTTTTTCTCTAAATAAATAATTGTAATGCAGTGTGTCATTAATGTATATGTATACTATTTTATTATTAATATTAATGTACTGATACAGGACTTCATTTAAACCATCCCATGCTGAACTGGATATACTACCTGTATAAATATTTGTTTACATGAAATAAACAAATAAATAAATAAATGAATAAATAAAAATTGACAATATTAGCTTTTCACTGTTGTCATTACTGATCATTAAGCATTAATATATATTTGTAGTATTGTAAAATAGATAACAAGGTTAAAGCAAAAGTAAATGTTTGGTTTATTTGAGTGTTATCTTTCGTTCTGACGAAGGGCTAACTCTTGAAACGTCATCACGGTGGCCAATTTAAATTTTATCAACTCTGTTGATAAACTGAACATTTTTTTCTACTCCCCACCGACGCAGCACCACAGTTTCTTTAGAAACTAAACCCTTTAAGCATTTCTTAAAGCAAAAACGTTCTTAACCCTTAAATCCCCAATATCGCGATATAAATTTATCCCCTCGTTCTGATTCAGCAAAAATGTTCAGGGTAGCCAAAATTTTTCTATTCAAAGAAAACCGCCTGAAAGCGTCATACCCAAGAAAGCCTCTAAACGAAGACTCTGATGTACTTGAGCAGAATATTTCGACTTGGAAAACTTATTGAAGAAAACTAATTTTCTAAGAGGGTAATACAAATCAGTAGGAAAAGTACGTTATAAGAAGCCGACAAACTCACGCTTGAAGCCATAATCCGAGCTGTTAACGTAATTTTTCATTGATTGATGGGTCTTCTTATCGCTGACCATAATAGCAATGTCCTTCCACGGAGTGGGGCCCCAGTAAGGGTAGTAATCACGTTCCTCAGGGACTTCCAAGCCCCTCCTTGTTCCTGCTGGGTTTTGCCGCGTGTAGATCGATGTAACCCCTCTCAGCTTTTGGTCAGCGGTGAACAAACCTGCGACATAAATAAGACAGTTACAACGTAAAGAGATACAAATAAGCTGGGTTTTTTTGTCGCGTGTTGATGGCTAGATTGTGATTACTATCAAGGTTTTGGTCAGCGATGAATAAACCTACAAGAAGGACAGAGCTGTTGTTTTATGAAGAAGCTAGCGGTCTACAATACATTGCCAGTCTTCTTATCCTAATCATTGACCTGGCTAATATGTTAGTTAATTTTTATTTGAGCCAGAAGTACTCCCTGAAACTTGGCAAACAGTTTGATACGGTTTTTGATCCTACAAACTTTGTCATATGATCTGAAAAAGGCTTATAACGGTTAATGAATGATATCTGTGCCGCACGAAAAATTAATTATATTAATCTTGTTTACTGCTTGTTCGATGAAACAAAGGATTTATGCTTTTGTCTTTGGTGATGTTCACTTGTTAACATTAACGAACAATTAAAAAAAAATAGGTCACGTGACCTCAACAATGCCAAAATAATCAGGGGGTAACACGTTAGCACCGATAAAATGAGAAATTACATAGGCACGGTTGTACTGAACATTTGAACGGGAAGAGTTATCAAAATGTTTGAGTACCAACATTCCCCATTTTCAAAAAGGACGGTTCTGTGATGCCATGAACTGAGAAATATCACGTGACACTTAGCGTGCCTTTCGTCTGATCAAGCAGGTCAGACAGAATAAAGGATCTCAAAAAAACATCTGGAGGGCGTCTGTTAAGGACTTCCTTTCAGTTGTATTTCAATTGATCATTTCAACCAACTGAACAACACTCCTTGAATTGAGGTGCTGCAAATTGAGCCGAACTACATGTGATCTTGTGTGTAGTAGTAAGCATTTTTTTTGTCGAAGTCGTCTTCATCATTAGAGCTAATGTATGTTTTTATTTCTTTTTACCCTGCCTTTGCAGTAACTCTATGTAACATATGCGGCCTAAAACTGCGCTTAGTCGCCCATTTTTCTTTGAAACAAAACAGATTGTTAGCGCGCGTATTTAATTAGATTCAGTGCTTGGATTATACTGTAATCATAAAACTTTTAAGATTGTATACTTTTGGATAAAACACCCCAAAAAAATGATCGAAAAGTTTTCTTTTCGAGCTAATTATAAAGCACATTCGGATCATTTTACGGTCTAAACATTTGAGACATTTTACTAAAGCAGAGGCTCTGATCTCAGTAATTGCCGGCATCCTAGGATTCCCCGCGTGTATACATATAAGGAATTTCAAAATGTAAGAAAGTAAGTACTGTAAGTAAATTTGTTAGTATGCGAAAAAAGTCTCGATTTGATCAAACTAGGCGTGCACGGTGGTCTCGGGTAATATTTCAGCAAGCGCGCAAGGTGCTGTCGGGTAGCTGTCATTCTGCAACCACGAAGTGTTCGAGCAGCATTTGACGGTCTTGCGAGCAAGAGTTTGCGTTTCGTCGTCCTCTAGCAGTGTTTCAAGGTCTTGGAACCACGAGTTCGCATTTCGCCATCATCTGTATTAACTTACAAAATGTGACTTCGAAAGGGCAGAAAAAAAAAATTGGGAACACGGGACTCACTAAGGATATATTAAGGATTTGCTTCAATGTTCTTGCTGGATGGCCCTCAAATTTTACTTTCCATCTCTTCCTTTTCGTACTTTATCTCATGCCTCACAAACATTATCAAACCTTAATAATTAATAAATCTTAATAATTAATTAATTAATTGATTGATTGATTGATTGATTGATTCTTTGGCACAAGAACAGAGTAGCTATTCGTCCTCTGTTTCCAGGTTGAATTGGAATTTGGAAATGCTGGTTTTTGTGGAGGGAGGAAAACCAGAGTAACCGAAGAAAAACTCTTGGAGCAGGGACGAGAACCATCAGCAAACTCAAACCCACATTATAATGGTATTATCTTAAGTATTATCTTATCTTATCTAATGGCGTCAACTCCGGGAATCGAACCCTGGCCACATTGGTGGGAGGCGAGTGCTCTCACCACTGCGCCATCCCTACTCCCCCGTCCCTTCAATGTTTGCAAAACTCTAAGCTTATCACCTTTGTTACGCTCTCGGCGAAAATACGACTGGTAGTAATAGAGCGGCTCGTGAAGACCAAAATGTTTGTTGATCTGCTGGGTCTCACTACGCCTATCTACGAACGGTTGAGTGTTGAGTGCTTGGCCGTTACGGATCGTATAATGATAGAACTCTCTGTTCACATCAGCGTTATGCGGCAGCTTCCCTCCAGGGTACCTCTCTTCGGGAAAGTCCTGACACATGTACTGTAAGATAATTTGTGTTTCTACTCTGTCATCCGTCTTTGGGCCCGTGCCATGCTGATTTGTCCACATGATTTCCATCTCCGTCTTAGCATCCTTGCCACAGCCACTCATGTAGAACTCCTAGCATATTTATAAAAGGAAGCAAAAAAATTGCTCATAACAAATCCATCTACCATAACGACTTTATTACCTTATTTTTAAACAAATATTTACAAACCGGCCAATGAAAAATATAACGGGAACTAGAAAAGGTTTCTAAAAAGTAACTAAAGAGCTCATCTATCTGAGTAACCACATGGAACATTAAGACTTAAAGGTTGGTGGCAATAAAACGTTAAAATGAGAAAAGGAATAAGAGAAAGAGTACTTTCTTGGTGATAAATAAATACCACTAAAAGGTCAGGAAGATTAATTCAGTTTGTGAATTCCACAAGATCTGTGTCGCTAGATGGAGCGGAACCCATACCTTCCTCATACTTGTGGCAGGCTCTAATTTCCGAGTTAAAGACCTCAGGTGAGCTGGCAGAGGTGGAGCTCTTCGAAATGAGATCACGCACGCCTCAATCCACTCTTGTATCCAGTCTTCTCTCGCCACAAAACTGGCAATAAATAGCGACTAGACACCAATCTTGTACTCAGAGTCCTTAGGCTTTTTGATCAGCGGGTGGGCTCCGCGAAAGACTCTGGGGACTCAAATTTGATATCTTGTAACACAATGCTAGTTGTTATGGCCGCAGCTCAGCCAATCAAATCGAAAAACTTATTTTTTTTTTGCAAATTCCCCAGAGTCTCTCCGCGCGACTTTCCGCTGGCCAAAGAGCCTGTGGACTCTGGGTGCAACATTAACTGGACACCAGTTTGTGACACACATGATCCTTCATGCCAGCGTAACCTCAAACGTTATGCTTGGTCAGGGTCTCAGGCTTTTGAGTCGATGTAGTATATCATTACACCCATTTCTAATTCGAGCCTAATAAGCAATTTTCCGTCACCGATCTGCTGTGTGAAAATGCCATAGCAAAGACTTAGTGTAGGAGCTCTACTCTCCGATTGATGAGCTCCTGCTACAACTAATTAACCACTACAAACCCAAAAAGCAGAATAAACCGCTCAGAACTTGAGGTAAGTACAGCAAATTGAGTACGGATGAAGTAAAATGCAGCCAAATAAAACACGAAATCAATTTCGTTAATTTCGACACTGACTTAATCCACTGTACCGAAAAACATGGCGACTGGTACATTTATCCAGAATTCTTAGCGTGCTAAAATAAAAATAAAAACCGCACACAAAAACACACACAGAAAAGGTCTGAAAACGTGACACCTAGCATACACAATGTCAACCTAGTTCCCAGGGTCTCTCTTCTGTCTGGAAACGAGGTTGACACAATGTTGTTAGTACATATGCCAATTGGTTGTGTAAGGTTCGCAAGATATTGTGGTAAAATGTTCAGCCGCCTATATTTTCCGTACAGTGAATCGAGATTGAGAACCACTCTATGTTCCGTTACCATTGGTAACTGCCTGTATTCCCGGATGTTGTCACCAGGGTTACTATCTAATGAGTCACCAACGTTGTACCCAGCTTTGCCGTTATTCTAGAAAAACAAAACAAAACAAAAAACAGTCAAAAAGGAGTGAAACGGTGGCTCTACTGTTAAACAGAACCAAAGGTTTCCAAGTAAATTCACACAATATATCTCAATCTCGTCCCGGTAAAAAGGCTATATGTTTACGATACGAGCGCATTATTGGGAATTTTTGTAGAAATTTTCAGCCGTTCTATCGATGCCCGTCTTCAAATTCAGTTCAGTTCAGTACTGAGTAATTATGCCTAAAAGCTACCATTTTAGCGACATTTTTTTAAGCATATTTGTCTATTCTTTTTGATTACTTTTATTTCTAAAAGGACAAAAGATCACTAATTTTAAACTGATTCCCTGAATTCGCTGGATTGTTAGCTCAAAGAATTAATTGTAACTATGGATAATTTATCACATTACTTAATGGGTAAATGTGATGTGCCTATCATCCGTGTTGCTAAGTTACAATCAAGTTAAAGTTAAAATAATCTTTAAATTTCGAATTGACTTTTTTCAAAGGTGACGGCGTGGTGCGAAGCTATTGGCCCAAAAAGTTCAGCGTTCCTGAAAAAGACACAGGCTGGAACGTAACTTTAAAAAAGTTCTGCGCGCAAAAACCCTGGGGAAAAAAAAAACAAAAAAAAAATTTTTTTTAATTAGAAAAGAGGTCCACGACCAGAAAATTTCCAACTCCCGAAAGAAAATGCAGTAGGCCATTTCCGAGTTGCTGTGAACCTCATTGTGAATTCGAGGCCAAGTGCAAAGTTTTTATTATGAAAATTAGTTTTCATTCAAATGCAAACAAAATTAATTTTCATATGAGATGCTTTTGCACTTAGCCTCGCTTTCATAATGAGGTTCACAGAAATTCGGAAATTGCCTATTTTAGACCCCAAAAGGTCTTTGAACCACCCTGTCAATGGCAACATACCTGAGTACCCCAACCCTCCCCCTCTCGGGAGAGAAGCGTTAGGACCAGGTTGAAAACCGAATTCAAACAATGTATTTGAAAGTTACAAAAGATGTTATAGCCTGCAAGCAAGCTCTGCAATCCACCGTACCGAGAAAGAAAAAGATGGCGACTGGTACCTTTACCCATAATTCCTAGCGTACGAAAACCCTAAAATCTCTCATTAAAACGCACAGAAACTTCTGAAAACTTCAAACCTAGCATTCACAATGTCGTTAGCACAGGCAGGGAAGAATTTCCCCAAAAAATTGGCTTCCATGTGCCCATTAGCTGTTCTACGTTCGCAAGCTGATTGTGGTAAAAGGTACAACCGCTTTTGTTTCTCCGTATGCTGGAATGGGGCCTGACGAGAGACAGTATTCAGGGCGCGAGCGCGAGCCGTGAGAGGATTGGGGCAGATGTTTGCATGACTACCGTAGTTGAAAACACTCTCTGTGATAAAGCCATGCACGCTCGCAATATAAATTTTGTTCTTTATTATTATTATTTTTTTTTTTCTTTCAAAATGAAATATCTTATTTGTGTTTATGCTGTTTCCTTTTTGTCTTCTCGCTTATGCCACATTTGCCGCATGTTGCAACCTTGTTCCGTTGGTTTAATATTATCCCGGTTTATGCCAATCAATTTATGGTAATTAATGCAAACATCAAAGAGTGGCGACGTGAACAAAGATGGGCCTATTATTGATAGGGTTAATTATAGCTCTAAAGATATGGCTGAATCAGTGACCTACCTGTGAATCAAACAGTCGGTTCGCGTTTCTGACGTTGTCTTGGTTACCGTTTAGTCTATTATTGGATCCTGGTGGACTATGGAGGTATATGTCCGAGGTGCAAGGCAAGATAAGAACAGCCAACAGGCAGCCCCAAACTATTATGAACCTCATGTTCTGTTAAAAAATGCAAAAGAGCCGACACATCTTGGAAATTTGTTATAAGTTATTGTTCATTGTTAGAATAAGGAGCCTGTATGGTGACGGTGACCTTATAACAAGTTGTTGATTTAGATCGCGTTTTGACAGGCTTCGTCAGTTTATTTTTATAGCTTTTAACAGATAGTGTTGGTTACTAAACTTGGGCAAAGAAAATTAAGTATTCAAAGGCAAATGTAGTCTTTTCTGGTCTACAAATCTAAATGGTCTTGGAGTGGAAATATAAGTAGAGTAGCGGTTTCTGGTTAAAGCGATTTCGGTGAAAGATTATGAGCTTTCGTTAGTATGTGCGCTACCTTCATCGGATGAAAATGATGCGTGAAAAATGAAACAGAGAGAATTTTAAATATAGCGAATAGTAGGCACAGGAATGCCGTGCTAAAATGCGTCTGAACAAGTTTGAAAGTGTCAAAATTAATGTTCGTCTAAACAAATTCTAGATAACAACTGATAACAACTCATGCCCGCTTCCAAAACAATATAGCATTCTTTAAAACAAACATTAATTCTTAAAAATATAAGCTGCAAATTTGTCAATCATTATATGAGATAACTAACGAATGTTTCATTCTCAGTGCATGTAGTTTAAATGTACGGTAACATTTTCGGTCAAAATTCCACGAATTGGTTTGTCCTATATATTTTATTATTTAAAGTGCAATCAGCTGTAAGAATAGACAGTTTAAAAGGCGAGAACTAAATCTTGAAAACTTAAATGTAACTAATGAAAAGAGGCCTGTTTCAAAAATACTATTAAAATTAAAAACATACCCTTCCTCAGCCTTGGATAATGTTCTCGCCAGCTGTCGGCTTAAGTACTTTTAGTTCAGCCAAACTCGACTGATTCGTTGAGTTTTGCAACTGAAATGTGTCACACTGGCCTGGTTAGCCTGTTTTGCCGCAAGCTCTTTATATTTATATATGATATTAACAATTAACTGGCAAATAGATATTAATCAGTTAATAATCGTATTAACGAAACAGCAATTAATGACGCAAAAAGCATTGACACTGGCAGTAAGACTAGAGTTTAAAACTCGATTTTTTCCTCCCAACGATTGAAGATTGTTAGTTCATTTCTAATTCTTCCTCGACTTTTCTTTTCAAAGCAAAGGTTTTTTCACAAGCTCTTAAAAACAGGCCTTTTGGGAAGCTCATAAAATATACAAAAAAACCTTTGAACCGTTTGTAAAAGTGCTATTTTAGACAGTGAGTGCGGAAAAAAAATTTAATTAAAGGCAACTTCCACACAGAACAATAGGGTTTGATATGGGTATTTATTTAACTCATCACGTGAAGGCTATGCGGTTTAGTACTAATTAGATGAAAATTGTAAAACGATCTTTGTTTAAAATCAACTGGAAGCCGACAAAACGTAAACTGACATGCTGAGTCACTGTGGGTTTTATTATCAGAGGACGAATGCGGAAAAAAGCGGTTCTCTTTAGAAAGATAATTGAACGCAGCTCTCCTAAAGAGCTACTTAAACACCAGCAGGTTCGTAATAAAACAAAACAAAACAAAAAAATTTAATTTAATTTGTGTGTTAAGATTTTGTGTGTGCTTATACAATATCGCAACGATCATGACTACATACGTTAACTTAACGTTTAATAACTCGAAATATCAACACTAGGTAGATGAAAGAATTTCACGAACAAATGGCCATGATAAGGTATTTACTAAACCTATTATCGGGACTCTCGTGGCGTGCCACCCCTTTCACAATAATTACGTAAACCGAAAAAACTAGATTGTTTTTGACAGCTTCAGTTGTTCTAAACTCTGAATAGAGACAAACCTCTTGTTTTAGGCAAAATAATTAATAAAAAGTCACGGGAATGTATCAGAGTTTTCAATACTAAGCCGGATTAAAATGAACGTAGGACCGAGGTCTGATAACATAAATAACCTTGGTTTTAATTTCTTGCACCTTCTGTGCATGGCAGAGAAACTGAAATGTACAAACTTAAGCGCGATCACGACTTGGGAAACGCGAAACTACGAGAAAGCTTAAATGAAGGAAAAGCTCTTTACAAGAATTTCTTAAGACGGATGTATGTGTTTTATATCGTGCAAAAAAATATCCCGTATATTTTCATTTTGCCATTTGTTTGTCTCCAATTCTTCTAGAAACAATTTTTTCCGCATTCATTTTAATTACTCAGTGGCATAGGTGGTGTGCCCCTGGTTCTTAAAATATCTTATTTTATTCATCTGCATGTTTTTTATTTTGGTGGACTTGAAAATACTTAACCCTCCGCAGGAACGTTTTCCCACAATCTTTGTGGACGTGTTCATTTGATAGTATCCCGCCTTCGCAAGTTTAATAAACATGCGTATCAGTTCCTGTGCACTCAGTAAACGTTTACATATAGGTCAGTCAACTCCAGTTTTGAGTGGGACACCCTCGGGACGGCGAGTGGGTTTCCGTAACAAAGAGAGTCCGTAATGGTGGAATTAGTAGGATTGGTAAATTTGGTTAGAGTTTAACGATAATTTATAATATTTCATTGTCATTAAACTGCAGGCCACTGCGTTTGCGCATTTTTTTCCCATTTGAATAATAATAATAAAATAATAATAATAATAATGATAATAATAATAATAATAATAATAATAATAATTTTCTCTACCTCTTAGCATACGTATGAAGAAACTTTTCTGTCAAAACAACTCATTTTTGCCACCTATTTTACACCCGTAATTGGCCAATGAAGGGCATTGATCCATGATAACTATAAATAAGCCAACCCGTTTGTTCGTATCTCTGCCGATAAAAAAATGTTTTACACATTCAGCTTATTGTTCCAGGCAGCAGGTGGAATAAACATCCATTTTCTTTTTTGTAGACCATATCAAAGTTGCTTTCACACAAAGTTCTTTCCACCGATTTCCGTTAACTGAAGATTAATGTTTAGCTTAATATTAGAATTTGATGATAAATAATTATGCACTAATGATCGTTCCAATCTCAATATTTAGCTGTTGTTCAATTTGCTTGAGTGCACGAAGTCATTTGCATACGGAATTTTCCGCATTCAGTTTAAGTAAACCTGCACAGTTATCAGAATAAACAAAAGGAGGTTCAAATCAGGGTCAACCAATTTTTATCTTTTGTTTCTCAATTGCCATTGTTTATTTATTTATTGAAGTGCGAAAGAGTTCATTCACAGTCTGTGCTGTTTGCAGCGTTGATCCTTTATCTATTGGCCCAAATAGATAAGCCCTTTGCCGTAGTGTCAGCCCTGCAATCGGTTTGTTTTATTTACACGTAGAGTGACGTCGAGGACGTGCATTCCTATTAAAAGAGATCCGGCAACGGAACGTATTCAGAACAATTTATTTTACGTCGTGTGGTAAATCCTGTGTCGTAAATCCTTTATTTACCTTCAAGTGGAAATAACAGGCAAAACTCTGAAAAATTCTGCTTAAATTCACGATTGCGTTCGAATGAAGAAGCACTGACAGGAACAGCAGTTCTGAGTCTTGCTCACACTGACACAGGCAATCTCGTTCCCAGAGCCCTCGTTACCCTTGTTTAGCGGAACGAAAAACGCTGGACAAGGGTAACGAGGGCTCTTGGAACGAGATTGTGACACAGGCAAAAGCAAACGCATGCGCAAATGCACCCAAAAAATGCACCAAGAAAATTGTAAATTTTCCTTTTTTTGTTGTTGTTGGATTTGACTTCCGCTTGGTTAGCACTTGTCTCATGTGTGACAACGGTAACGCAAGTGACCTATCCGCCAGTCTTGGTTAACCACTCCAAATGCGCATGTGTGCATGGAATTTCCACCGCTTGGTTACATTTGAGTACTTGTGCTTGCATTTGCGTTTGCGTTACTTTACACCGCACGCGTGAACCAGCCCGTAAATGCTACTTCGTTGAAATAATGCCTTTAGTTATCAGAGGCACAAATATGTAGTTAAAACACCGAAATGATGTATACTAGCATTTAAGCAACGGCAGCTCTTAAACTCGGAATATAAAATTCCGTTTTCCAAAACTTTCTGGAACGTCCAAAATTCTAATTCGACATGAAAACATTGGATGAAAGAGCCACTTTGCGGAAGCCACTGAAATTCCATTTATTCAATTGGAAATTAAATTTTCAGCTAAAACATCGATTCGAACTGATATCAAACCGTACAAACTGTAATAATTAACCTACGCAGATATCCTTTTAAGGCAGTTCGAAAGGGTTTCATGCTGCTATAGTATATGTGAGATGATAAAAGATTACAAAAAGCAATTCATGCGATCAGATATCTTTACAACTCTGCCATCGGGTGACTGTTTAATGCCAATCAGTTCTGATATCATGGCAGTTACCATGGTGACATTTCAGACAGATTATCTGACAAACTAAGTCGATACCGTTTTTATTACTTTTTTCAGAAGCTTGCTACCTTACGAAGTTAACTTTTGTGGCACTATGGAGTGTTTTCACATGACGTCACGGCGGCCATGTTGGTGTCCCAAAACCGAGAAATGGCGGCCATGTTGGTGTCCCAAACTAAACCTCTGGGAATTGAACTCTGTTTTTATGCAAATACTTTCTTTTGTTTCAGTAAACTAACCTGGCCGGTAGTCACGTGAATGAAAACGCTCTATAGCAAAAAGTTCTTCGAGTAGAACTTCTGGTATTCCGCGAAAAACGGCGATTATTCATTCACAGAAAATTCTGCTGGTTAAGTTCCCCAAACTTGTCTATCAGCAATG
Organism: Pavona decussata; assembly: GCF_977016875.1. Taxonomy (NCBI): domain Eukaryota; kingdom Metazoa; phylum Cnidaria; class Anthozoa; order Scleractinia; family Agariciidae; genus Pavona; species Pavona decussata. The sequence goes on from NW_028145567.1 coordinate 1,151,074, forward strand.
GCATAATGAATGTGGAAGGTATCAAGATAGGTCGTTGCGTAAAGTTTTCAGGTATACTGGAATGTTTCCTGCAGGCTTTATTTCCGGTTCGCCCAAACTGCATTTTCAACTTCCGGTTCGATGCGCGCGCCATTTTTGAAAGAAATTTTGATTCATTCAGCTGTCACGTACATGGGAACTCAAAGACAACATTTTAGAGTATTTTAATTAAATGGTTTCGTTGGGTGCCACTGAAAACTAAGACTTTAATAATATTTAGATAATAAGACTTTTAAAAAGAAACATTATGATCATTCAGTCTTATAGAGTATGTGCACGGCGGCCATGTTGGAGGACTAAAACAATAGAAGATATTGCATAAAAATAGAATATATTTCCCAAAGGAAAATCATTGTATTGTTCCGGTCCTCCAACATGGCCGTCGTGCACACACTCTATACATAATGGCACCTTTTATTTATATATATTTTTCTCATCAGTCTATCACGACCTGCTGTGTTAACAAAGGGAGGTTCAGAGGAAGCTTATGGCATCTGTCACTTCGGTCTTTTTGTTTCTCAGTTGCTTGAAGTAACTCAAGAACTTACTGAACGGCTTAAAACCTTGATCTGTTATTAGCCTCTGAAAATTTTTAAAAATCACAGGCAAAGTTTCTCGGGCTAAAATTTACATTTTGGGTTATTAATCACACGTGGTTAAAGATTTCTAAACCCCTGCTTTAAGCTTAAACTGGCTAGATTTACCTCAATCTATCCACAAGAGAAATGTGCTGGTCAACATCTTTCAAGCATGTAAAGTGGTTACTGAGATGCAAGAGGTCTCGAACATTAATCATCATAAGCCCACCCTTGAACGATGCTATCAAACATTTGGTGCCGAGATTAGTAGCCTGCATCCAAAATACAATAAAGACCCGCAAATCAAACAGATATTGTTTTCTTGTTAAGATAGACACGGTTATTACGAACCCCAGCTAGCGGGACCGTCTGCTCTGGAACCATCCTCTAACCATTAGCTGCTGATTTTGCTTTTGGATTTTGGAGGTATCGCATACATCGCAAACTTGATGGTGATTTCGAGTCCCTCCTTCATTCAGTAGGGGCGACATATTAATAGTACGGAAAAGCTCCCAACGACTAACTCCAAATTAATCAGAGCGTATACGCTATTTTAAGGTTAGTTGGTAAATAATCAGATAAGAAAAAAAATTCATGAATGTGAAACTTTTGGCACTAGGTAAAAGATTTAAAGAACAAAAATTGGAGGGATGTAGCTGTGCCAGAAAGCGCCCAGTCGTGTTTCGAACTTTTCATACATTTGTCTGTAAAGCGAACCAGCCGTGAACTGCTACTAAAAATAGTTCGCGGGAAAAAAATACAGACAAATGTCTGGAAAGTTCAAAACACGACTGGACGCTTTCTCGCACAGCCACATCCCTCCAATTTTTGTCTTAAAATCCTTTTCCTAGTGCCAAAAGTTTCCAATTCATGAATTTTTAAGAAACGATGTTTTACTAAAATTATTTGACATCGGATTTCCATACAAACACTGTTATTTCAAGCGTGCTTGCCTACTCGTCAAAATGGCGTCGAAAACCGTGATAAGGCCTATTCGCTTTTAAACTTGATTTTAATAACAACGATTCCTTCACTTAGACTCACTACAATTTTAAAGAGGCTGGCTTAAGCGCAAACTCAGCGCAAAAGTAGATTTGAAAACCTAGCTTAACTCAATGTTCTTGATACTGAATATCCTTTGACTGAGGTTACCAAATGTTTTCCTTCATGGTGTACTCGGGGAAAGTTAAGAATTTAAATTTTCTGAAACCTTTAGCCTCTGAGCGATTTAGATAGCTGAAGGATATATTTCTTGTAAAAGGTTTAATAAAAAAAAAAAAGAGCGAGAACAAGAAATGCATTTGAGCTGGAGCACTCGACGGTTTATTCAGTTTAATGAATATCTGTAGCTGTTTGGAAGTCCTAAATCGCTTCCTCGGAAATTCGGATTGCATTGTGAAGAAATAGTTTCATTTTCTTAAGTGTATTCTCTCCTAGCTAAGACCTCATAATTAGCAATATAGGAAAATTATTTCCTTTTTTATCGACTGTATCGATATATAGTTAAGAACCGGATAGAAAAAACTTAAAAGCCACCTACGATTTTCGGAAAACCGAGAGCAGCTGGTAACTATGTGGCGAGAGGTATCTGTTCCCTAAAACCTTCTGCGACTCAGAATTTGAGTTCAATCTAAATATGTCAAACTTTGTTACAGCCTGCACACAAATATCCCTTTTAAAGGTCCAAACATTATCCTTGAAAAAAGAAAACGATATTTGAAGTATATTTATTGATATTGTCGTTGGATACCCATGTTTTAAGCAGCCACAAGTTCTTGACACGGTTATTCGTAAATGATTTCAGTCCACCATTGTTAACGAATCCTCTTAAAAATAGATTGTGCAATTACACGAAGAAAGTTTCAGACCGGCCGGGCCGATATTCAGCCCAGTGGGTTCGGATAATTGAGCTAACAGGGCTGGAACTTTCATCCCAGCCAAACAGGCTAAGAAATCTCAGCCGGGGCTGAAAAGTGAACTTGGACATGCGAAATCATTGTGGTTTCAATGAAAACATTTCCTCTTAACTTCATGGCAACCTCCCTGCCAAGCTGAAATTCGCTCTACAATGGAACCCTTTCAAAGTAAAGAAAAGAAACATTTAAAGCTTGCTTCTGAGTAAAACGTGGGTTAGGTACAAATTAGTCACAATGAATTCAGAAAGCCAACAAAATTTTTTTCCCGATCGTCATTTTCTGTCAATATCTTACTAGTAACAACTCAAATAAAGTGACGTAACTATTATATTAGTTTTACACTTTGTTCATTCCTTCGAAAATTTTTCTTACCGAGGAAGAAATTGGCGGATTCTTAAAATTGATTCACAACATTCACATGTAGTGAGAACAACCCCATTGCCCCTCCCTCACTCCCGCCTCCCAAATAAAAGTCAAGTATAAAAATTTGACCCACTAACCTTTCCAATCTTGTTTTTTTTCTGGGTTTGTCTCTTCGCCTTGATAAGACGGACTTAGCAGAGTGTCTCTGAAAGACCACGAATGTGATTCGGGCTAAGAATTGCACCCCTTTGGCTACTGTCAAAAGCTACATTAATTGAAAAAAATTTTTCGTTTCATGTCTACAAAAGGAAAAGCAAAATAAAAGCGGGGCGTTGATTGTCCTTTCAGTTGAATTCTGTTTCACACTGAATAATTCCTTTTGTCATACAAATCTACGAAGGTGTTTGGCTCCTTTTCACTGCTGATGAAGAAGTATTCACAAGGAACCAAATATGTAATTACCTTCTGTTTAGAGTAAAACAAACCTCAAACCAGTTCAAGTTTTCAATGATACGTCTCCTACGGGTTCGATTCCCGGGCTCGGGGTCATATGTGGGTTGAGTTTGTTGTTGGCTGGTTCTCGTCCCTGCCCCGAGAGATTTTTTCTGGGTACTCCGATTTTCCCGTCCCCTCAAAAACCAATATTTCGAAATTCCAATTCGATCTGGAGAGTGTCTCCATACTGCAAAGCGCGCATATGATCATCTCGTTATGGAATTTTCCGTCATACAAATGTTTATTTTATTTTTAAGATAATTAAAATCGCTTATTTTTTGATAATTGTAAGAAGCGAATAAGATAGAAGAAACTTTCAAAAAACCTAGAAAAAAAAAAGAAAAAATCATCACTAGCAAAAGAACATTCGTAATTAACTGATAAAATAATGCGTTGGAAATTTGAATATGTGGTAAATTTTAACACTAGTCTTGATTAATCTCCTCACCGTTCTTCTTCCTTTATCATGCAGATAAGTACGACATAAAAGTTGCTTAGATTCACAAACTTTGAAGGCAAGATTGTCACAGGAAAGGTTGAATTGCACAACAAAAGACGTAATTAACGAAACAGGTTTCTTTTAAGCCAATAAGATTGGCATGTATTTTCTCCTTACAACGACATGTATCTGATCAAACAAGTGAAGAGAATAAAGGAAATGATCTCCACAGATTAAACGTCTCCATACTTGAACAAATTCTCCGAACTAGTTTCATACGAAATATTTAAAAACATTGTAGAGAATTTCCATCTTGATCAGTCTGGGACCTTTAAGGGCTATAATGGAGACAGTAGTCGTTTTTGTCTTGCGATCGTTTTTTTTTACAATTTAGTTAGTATTTGATTTGACATGTTTTCATAATGTACAAAATGATTAAAATAATCTTTGCCATTTTAAAGCACTTCAAACAGTGTTAAAGGATATAAAAATCTAATAATTTGAACACGATTCAAAACTCGGGCTGCAAGTGAGATTTTTCTTAACGACTCGCGTCGGAAGGTAATAAAAGGCTAAAATGTTTGTAAGACGATAATCAGAATTTCCATAACATCATTTTATAACTCCAGCGCACGGAAATAGAATCCGGTTCTATATTTGTTGGAGTTCAGATCAGTTTAAATTTTAACACTTCCTATGCAGTTTTGAAGGTTTCTGGCAGCCCTGGGCGCGTAATATTAAAAAAACTAAATTCAATTGAAAATTCGAAGAAGCAAAGACTTAGAAAAACATTTGACTATAAAAAATTGCGATAAAACGTTTCGTAAAAACATTATAAAAAGGTTAAAAAACACGACGTTTCGATGTACATTACATCATTATCAAGTGAAATTAAAAATGCAAGATTGCGGCTATAAATACAAAAATGGACAATAGATATTAATTAAAATAGTAGCATTGAAAAATGCTACCGGTTAAACAAAAAGTTTCGCACGTATTGAAAATTCAATTCAAAATTTCCAAGTTATGTTGGTTCGCAAGCGATTGAGAGAAACTCTTTCCTAAATGATGCAGACCTCAAATTTAATAGCCATTTTATCAACGCAGTTGAAAATAATACTGAAGCTCTACATCTTGGTAATTTCAAAGTATATTTAAAATGCAATTTCCATCAAAATTATTCATTATTAGTTTTTGCATTTTCCGAAGGAAATAAGGAGTTTTCTTATTTGAAAAGTTTCGGTCCACAGTAGCTTGTAATTTCCGAGCGAGTGATCGCAAGTGGGGGAAGATCTGTGGCGGATTTAATTTAATGTTGAAATTTTAATCAACAGGGAAAATTTTTCGCCTTTAAGAGTGGCCGTCTGTAATTTTCGACTAATGTGTTTTGGGTAAGAAAAAATAAAATTCCTCAAACTTTCTCAAAACAAAGGACTAGGTAACTGATTTACATTGATATAACTTTTGGGTGAATCAAATAAATATTTTAGCTGTAGGACGAATAATTTGGTTTTTCAGCTCTCTGAAGGCACTCAGGGATCATTTTACTACAGATCGTAAACATCTGGGTCTGGAAATAAAGCGTAGCTAAAACTAAACGCCAAGTTGGAACTCGAAATCAGAGGACATTTTTGATTAATTCAGGACGGTTATTTCCAATTTTAATAAAAAGCTGAATATTTTATCGATTTTTTAACTTGTCTCTTTTGTGAGCCATTTCGGCAGTTACAAAAATCGGCTAAATTCAAATGAAAATATCGCCAATGGTACATTACTAGACTTCATAAAAGTACACCCCAGTTAAAGAGCAACGTCTTCCCTTCAAATATCTGCAATAAAATTTTGGGGCCAACGTACCTACGAAATTTGACAGTTGAAATTACAAAGTGCACTTTCGTAAACAAACACTAAATTTTCAAATAGCTCAACGACGACGAGTCAATGACATACGGAGGAAAACAATCTAAAATCCCCTCGTGTCATGAAATACCCGGAGTGAATAAAATATTTTGCTTCCTGTTATATTTTTTGTGGATTAAAAACATATTTTCGATGAATCATTCGCGAATTTTGAAAGAAACAAGACAAGTTTTCAAAAAGTATTGTTTAATTGTCACACCACCTGTTCAAAAGATAAGCAAATTCCGAGCTTCAAAAACAATCTAAATCGATAAATTATTTGACGTCTATTCCATACGTGGGCCAAAGGCTATCTACAAGAAACATACCTTTACAGTGGAGTGTACTTTTGCAGCCAGATGGTGAGAATCTGTGAAACGCACGTAACTGAGTCTCGCAAAAATTTACGAACTTTCAACAAGTTGGATTGCGTGACATCAGCACAGAAACTTGTCCGCCCACCTGTCCGTCCATCGATGATCAAGTAATTTCGCGTTCAGTTTGGCGACGTTTACTGAAGGGGTTGAGAGGCATTAAAGTTAGTCGAAAGTGAGCTTTTGTTTATTCTCTCGTGACAATCATTGGCCCCTACATAAAGCAATTGCTACTTAATACAGGTCATGACGACATGCGGTTACTCAACCTTCGTCGGTGGAACATGTAGTTTTAGTGCAGCAAATCCTGCAGTGGTGAGGAGTATAGCGCTAGAGAGTTGTGTCAAGGACAGAAAAGCACGTCTAAAATCATGCGACGCCCGTGATGCTTCCTTGCAAAATGAGGCGCAGTTAGTGTTATATACTCGGATTGCTCCTAGCTAGAGCAGGTAATCAACTGAACCAGAGTAGTAATGCAATAATAACAAATTTATAGTTTGAAGTTACACTATTCCTATCCTTAATTAAGAAAACGTTTACAAATCTGCTTGATAAAAAGGACAATTCCAACATAATACCTGCTCAAGAAATTAAGATTAAAACTAGCCCGCTATTTGAGTTGCGTTATGTTACTTCTCACGTAGAACTCCCACCCCCTCCGGGGGAGGGGTAAAGGGTAAGGTGGGGGATGAGGAGGGTCTGTGGTTTCATCGTCTTAGGAGAAGTGAACACAAACTTCTGGAGAGGAATCGAAAAAACAACCAAAGTAGGAACTTTTTGGTCCCATGCGCTCTCCGTGCATTCCCTTGCGAGCCTTCCCCGGTCTCGGAAAGGACACGACTGCTACGTAGGCAACGAATTTCAGGGTAAAATGATTTATGTTTAATGGTTACTTTTATATTGTAAGGGTAATGCCGTAAGATTCATTTTTCTGATTTTTAAACAACTATGACGTCAATAAATTCCAAAATGATGGGGCGCGCGGAAAGTTTTAAAAGCAAAAGTCGTTTTCTTTCCAAGGGAGTAGGAGAAATGAACGAAAAATTTCTGGAGAATGAAGGGGAAAAAGAACCGAGGTAGGCACTTTTTGGTCCCCTAAGCACTCCATACATTAACTCGCTACCCTCCCCCACGAGCCTTCCCCGCTCGTTCATCAACTTCGTTGACGGATATCTCTTTTAGCAGCTGTACAATACCCGAGGTTAAAGAAAGCTCCACTCAGTAGAATTAGAGAAGAACAACGATTCCCACGATGAAGACGATCAACCAACAAAGCTCTTCACTTGCCCGGTTGACGGATATGTAAAACTTTTCCAGCGTTACAGCTCTTTAGAGAACCATGTTCAGTACGGTAAATGTGAAATTGTCCTCGAAAGGGAGAACTTATTTGACAAGGCCAGAATCGCCTAGAGAGACAAACTTCTCCGTGGTTTTGATATTCAACCAGCTAGTGGCAAGATCCACGCTTCGAGGCCCTGCTGAAGAGATTCAAACACAAGGCTGGGCACGATAAAGAAGGCTGAACGTTTCACTGAAACTGTAAGAATGCTACCTCAGGGGCGTAACCAGGATTTCTAGGGGGGGGGGAGGGGGTCCCAAATTGGTTCCAACGAAAACGGTTGGTCTAAAATCCTCACATTACGTACATACAAGACTTTGGCGTTTACGCTACGCAAACAGAAGACGCCTTGGTTGCCGTTGAGCGAACGTGTTTATCACTTCCTTGATATTTATGTCTCGGTGGTAGTTGATGTTCATCAACGCCAGCCCAGACCCTCGCTCGCTTGACATGGTCGACCTCAGGTATGTTTTTAACCTTCTTAGTGTACTGAATGAGCGCTCACATTCAGCTGACGTTATCGGCAACGTGCACAAAATGCACTCCTTTGACTTCTTGGATGGCGGGCCTGTTTCCTCTGCTTGTTCGACGCTTCCTCTATGTGCTTTGTCGTCGTTCTGTCTCTTCGGTTCTGGGATTGGAATTTCATCAATATAATCGATGTTAGGGCCGGAAAAATGTCTTGATTCGAATTTCTTACGCATTATCACTAAATGTTTCGCTGTGCCTACCTTTTTGGTGAAAAGAATGCATCGATCTTTTGCCATCGGGACATTGTTACGAAAACCACCAGCTCGCACAACACCAATGGATCGTCTACTGATTTAGCGGGAATTTCTGCGGTGCACACACGTGCATCTTGTTATACACAGGAATCGCAGCTCTGCTCATGTCTCCGAAAATGCAAATGAAACGCAAGTAGGTACCACAATGACGTTCACTGTACTTTGTAAGCATAGAACAAAACGAAGAATTTCAGGAATCGAGAGTCCATTATACTCTTGCTGGGATAAAATCACTGTTAAAAATAGGAGAGGAGGGGTTTCGGAACCCCTGGAACCCTCCCCTGGCTACGCCCCTGTACCTTGATGAAAAGTTTTCCATTGGCCAGGAAACCGGTCATAATGACATGCATGTGACATAAGGTTTGCTAAGGACAAAGGCGGAAATAGAAGGTTTACAGTAGATGATTTCCTCACTCCTCAGCAAGTCCAATCTTATTTTTGCAGAGCGGCTGCTAAGCTAAAGAACAGCCAAGAAGAGACCCCTGAAGAAGGCATAATTGCCGCTGTGGGCGGGCGAAGCTGCTTATTTACTAACTCGCCAAACTATTCTTGACCAGTGTCTGTTGTCCCATCCAGTCACTTTCGAATCATTTAACCTCTGTAACTTAAATACGTCGAATGGATTCAAAGAGCTTAGCATCGTCATGCTCCGCAAAATGTGTGAATCTTGACTTTGATTTAATAGATGTCACCCATTTCTCAACGGCACGTAAGGCACCTTACATCGAATTGCAAAGGTGTCTTGTGGATGAGTGCAGCTGTGCACTTTACCAAAAATAATTGCAAAATTTTTGCATAAGTCTTGTAACAAGACGGTATATAACAGTTAGCATTTGATGTATTTTCACGTCTTCCATTCCTTCGAGTTGTACTTTACTTCCTTTCGTGGATATTACGTAGAGAGATGTAGACTTGTTGGCGGAATGTAGGAACCGGAACTAGAATATCTCTTCTAGGCTGTCATTAGACAACAAAGGCGTTTCAGAATTTTTATCATGACTCAGACCCCCTTCTAAGAAACTTACTACACGTGCTGCCAGTCTCCTGTAAAGAAAACAAGCAAGGCAGTGCTGCCAATAGAGTTAGCAAAATCCAGCTGAAGCCGGACTGCACCCAGACTGAAAATCGGCGATAAATTAACGCAGGTTAGGGGAAACATAGAATGTTCAGTTTCTGCAGTAGGCGCTTGATTGCTTTCTTGTTTAGTTAAGTAGTCTGTATCCGATATCCTCTCTTTTGATATCGCATCACATGAAAAAACGTTTTCTTTAAAACTGATATCAGATAATCATTTGCGCGGCTCGGCACTCACGTCTTCCCAACCCGAGTGATCTGGGGACGACAATGCGTATGTAACGCAATCTTTTTCGCCTTGCCAACTGCTGGATCAGGAGATCTCTCGCTACTTCATGCGCCACAGAAAAGATACTTCTATTGTCGGAAAGGGAACATTAGCTTGACGACCTCAGTTGTTGTAAGGATCTCGCGAGTCGTTGGATCTTTCGAATACCGTAAAACATTCAGTTTTTCCGTGACGAACAGCGGGAGTTACAGTCAAAGAATGGTCAAATCGAGTCAAAGTTTGCCTTCTTTGTCGAAGACTGTATAAACTTCACCACAAATTCCGCGAAAACATGTTTCCATTCCGTCATCCCACTGGGAAGGTAACTGAAAGCATTCCTTTTTCTCCAAGTCAGAGTATCTTAAGCACGTAAGTGGATTTTGTGATGTTTTTCCTTCGTATTTCATTGACTCGTCGTTGTTGAGCTAATTAAAGATTGCGTTTGTTTACAAAAGTGCACTTTGTAATTTCAACTGTCAAATTTCGTAGGTACGTTGGCCCCAAAATTTTATTGCATATATTTGAAGGGAAGACGTTGCTCTTTAACTGGGGTGTACTTTTATGAAGTCTAGTAATGTACCATTAGCGATATTTTTATTTGAATTTAGCCGATTTTTGTACCTGCCGAAATGGCTTACAAAAGAGACAAGTTGAAAAATCGATAAAATATTCAGCATTTCATTAAAATTGGAAATAACCGTCCTGAATTAATCATAAATGTCTTCTGATTTCGAGTTCCAACTTGGCGTTTAGTTTTAGCTACGTTTTATTTCCAGACCCAGATGTTTACGATCTGTAGTGAAATGATCCCTGAAAGCCTTCCGAGAGCTGAAAAACCGAAATATTTGTCCTGCAGCTAAAATATTTATTTGATTGACCTGAAAGTTACATGAATGTGAATTACTTATCTAGTCCTTTCTTCAGAGAAAGTTTGAGGAATTTTATTTTTTCTCACCCAAAACACATTAGTTGAAAATTACATAGGCGAGCAATTTGAAGAGCAGTCCTCTGACCAAACTTTAATCACCGTTCGATATCAAAACGAACGTCGACGAAATAGTATACAGCCACCTATTTGGAGAAAATACCAATTAGCGACTTAAGTGGGCAACTGGTCATCAGAACTGGGGCACAACGAGAATAGTAAGGTTGCGTTCGCCGATTGACCTTATTCCAGAATAAGAATAAGCGGAATAGCTGTTAAATTTCTCTTTTTAAGAAATGTGGGAGGCCAATTCTGCAAACTATCGCTGACACATGAGAATTTAAGAGCCGTCTCGCACTCCAGTAACTTCGAAAACCTCTTATGATGGATTTCTTGCCATCGTTGTATCTATTCCTATTCCGGAATAGGGTCAATCGAACGCACCCTAAAGCAGAACACTTGAAATGTTGTCTCCTGTGTTTTAAGATCGTTTGGGGGCCTTTAAAAGACATATTTGTGTAAAGAAATACAGACTGATCTATTTGGATGTTTTAGGCTAAATATTTAAGTGTTACTACAGAACGGAATGATCTTATTTCCTGAATTTATGAGCGGTCTTTGGCTTTACCGTAAAAATGCTACCTGACCTTTCCCTCGCATTTTCTTCGGGAATTTTTCCCCAGTCCGAAAACAAATTTTAAGCAGACAGTTTTGCCGAAAAAAACTAAAGATTCTTTAAACTAAATTCGAATTTCTCAGTGAGACACACACTCATGCACGTCCTCACAAAGGAAACGTGATAAACGCAAGAATACGTTTTATATCTTGATTAGTAAAACTGGAGAAATACTGTTGAGGTATATTCGAGTTTTTCAAGTGTAGCTACTTTTCCTTTTTTAATACTTTGAATATACTTGCTTGCAAATTCTCAAGCGGCCTTTCTCAAAAAGTTTCCGATTTCATCACCCCTAAATTAAATAGAATAACACTATACGACAATTCGTCTCTCCTTTTATTTTTATTTTTTATTAAAAAATGTTGTGGTAATACTGAATAATAAACAGAATGAAAAAAATATAGTTAAGAAACGTGACGGCCATAAGCTTGCCATACAAACGGTCGAGTCCAAGAAGCCTTTAAGACAAAACTAAAGTGAGATAAAGAAGTTTAAATATATGAGATCATATAAGAAGTACAAAATACGAGTCAAATTTTAAAGCAAAATAAAAACTGACGTTTACTTACCGTCAACTTCAAATCGTCGACATACAGCAGAACTTCCTGTTTAATGCTTCGTTTTCTTGTGCGAGACTGCCAAATCGTCTTTTGAAATGTATGACATTTTCCATAGCTTTATCTGACCAAAACACAACGCATACGAACTATGAAGTTAGGCTTCAAAATCCAATAATTCGTTTTTACGTATCTTCAGGTGCAAATCATCGTCGTACAGCAAAATTAGGTTGTTGTCGAAACGAAAATATTTCTCGTTTGGTTCGTTGTCTCCAGTGAAACTACCAAAATCGTCCTTTGAAATGACTCAAATTCCCGTACCATTATATCTGTTTAAACAGTGCGCTCGAAATGCGAACCCCAAAGCACGTGTTTTATTAAGGTCGCATTCGATTGACCGTATTCCGGAGTAAAAATAAGCGGAATAGCTGTTAGATTTCTCTTTTAGGTAAATTTGGGAGGACGTATCTTCAAACGTTCGGTGACATACGATAACTCAAGAGCCATGTTGTACTCCAGTAACTCCATAAACCTCTTATGAGGGATTTCTAGTAATCGTTCATTTGTATGTATTCCTATTCCGGAATAGCGTCAATCGAACGCACACTAAATGCCTTCAGCTGAAAATCGTCGACATGCAGATCAAAATTTGGATGGTTTTACATCAGAATACTGCTTGCTTCCATCTCGTGCAGTTCATTTCAAAATGTCTTTTAAATTCTCGTCACATTTGCCACACAAACGTTACACCCGGCGTTCAAGCAAATATCGCTGGGTCAGCTGATGTCACATCCAGTATCCTGTCCGGCTGTGCTCACAGTTGAACCGGCGCACGCCGACTAAATCGTGTTTTCTGTACGTACAATTTTTCCTCAACAGAGCGTGTATGATTTTTAGCACCCCAATGAGTAGTTTGGATTCCAGTGAGCTCTTCTAAGCCAAAAAATGAGCGAACGAAATTCAAGACAACTTTCGATGCACCGACACCTTAAGGGGTTAAACAAATAAAATATTTGGCGAATAGAAAAAATCCATAAAATTTATAAAACCAGCAAACTGTATAAACTTTTCTGAACACTTTCAAATAACTAAATTTTCGGGTTTTTGTGTGTGACATATTTCAATTATTCTTAAACACGAGACATTCATAACATTTTATGGTTTGAGTTGATTATTTGAAAGTTGCCGGTGGTAAGGATGTGTCGCAAGGCTAGCACTTTGTCAAATCAGGCTATCTCACCTTCGTGTCCAAAAACTATTTCCTTTTATCATGCAGATAGTTATGGCACAAACGTTGCTAAGATTCAGATGCTTCAAAAGCAAGAAGTAAAAGGTTAAGTTGAATTGGGGAACAAAGGACCAGTGACAGTTCAGCCAATACACTAGAGCTGGAACAAAACAGAGATGAATTAACGAACAAAACTCCTAATAACAAAGACTTCTCTTTTATCATGCAGGTATAATGGGGCAAACTGAGATTTAATTTCGATGCCTAGAATTGGACAAAATTATATTTCTTATTACAGTCGTCTCCCGATAACTCGAACCTTCAACGGAAATAGAAAAAGGATCGATTTATCGGGAGTTCGAGTTATCGAGGGTAAAATTATATAGAAAATGACCTGAAGGGAAAGGAAAATTGGTTTAAGTTACCGCGAGGTTCGAGTTAGTGAGGGTTCGAGTTATCGGGAGTCGACTGTAATAATAGGCGTGAATAAAATCCAAAGCTTTTCCCATGCCAGGAAGCAGCCTTCTTAATAAATGCTCACTTGTACAAAATGATATTGAGATCTAAAGCTGCTATGCAATTGAAACTTTGTAGCACCCGTGTGAACAATTTGACGACAATGGCTGCGGCCGCAGTAGGTTTCGTTCAGAGTAAGTTCCCAGGCATGGTATACAGGCCCAAGCAAAAGTCTAAACGCTGATTTTTTTACAGTTTCAGGTGGTACGGCACCTGTCCAGAACCGTGACTGCCCGCGGGAGCGCGGCCGGCACCGGTCTGAACAGAATTTCAGCGGTGCCCCTGAAGAATTTAACTCCATTCAAACTCGCATGTTAGAAAGCGGAGCGAAGCGATAACAAAAACAAGGCTGTACTTCAGTGTTCTAAGTGTGAGTTGCATAGCTCTACAAGAAGCTAAAACGTTAAAGCAAACAGGCCATGTTCAGTAGGAGTCGTATAGAAGCCTTTAATTTTAACTTTCATAACCACGATAATTGAACCAAATACGCGGCTAGGCTAGGCTGACCGAAAAATTGTGAAAACCTGAGATCTGATTGTTTATGAACACCAGCCGCCGCAAATCAGAACAATGGGCGGACTCAGGAAACCACGTTTGCGAACAAAATAACACACTCTGTCTTAACTCAGGAACTGTTGTAACGCTTCACTAAAAAGCTGATAAATCACGGTCTCACCTCCCCTCCCCTTCCCCCTCCCACAATGTTGCGTTCACAGCGTTTCTTTCACTCCAGCTTTCTAAAACTCAACATTGAAGGGAAGAGGAGGGAGGAAAAAAGGTGACGATTTTAACATTTGTGACTGAAAGTGCAGTTCAAGTGCCTTGGTTCCCGGAATCGTGCCTTAACGAAGCCTTGGAGAATTAACTCTGAATAACCCACAGGCCCACAGACTGCCCCTCCAAAGCAATAGGCGATCAACACCTCCCTCTTGGGAAATTGCTGTAGTTGGTTTTTGGCATAATTTTGTATAGTTCTGGCAATGGGGTTTGACCAATTTTTCCATAAAAAAGGCTTCCACTGGCCCTTTCCGGGCAATCAGTTTTTACTGGGCTTAATTCTATACGTCCCCTGTACGACCCCAGATGAGATCCAGCTACTCGATCAGCTCCGCCGTGAAAGTGTATTGCCTTCTTTGCAAGGAGAAACTCTAACTGTTATTACTTTAAGAACATTGCTGCAAGTCTCCAGGTAATTTTCATCATTCTATTTTCCTAGCTTAGAATTTATAGAACTTAATTGCGATACAAGTTGTGAATTGATGTTCTACTAGATTCAGCAGTGATAATTAAGAGCCATCCAGAGCTCTGAACTAGTTAAATTTTGCGTATTTACACATTGGTAAAGTGAATGAAAGAATTATTTAAAACTGTAGCAAAACCACATTTTGTAGCAGGTTAAAGAGTACCACAAGAAAGGGCTATACTGCATGCTTATTGGGTTTTAAAGGATCCATGATTTAAACAGCCAGAACCACATTACGAAACTATAGTTAATCCCTACTACAGTAGTGTTGTTCACTGATTTCTTGCCGAATAAGACGTTTGTGGTGGCAAATTCTATAACTATCGGTAGTGCATTGAATTATTTATAAAATAACTAATAAAAGGTCGTCTTCGGTGTTAAGGTGGACACAATGAATGCAATGGATTAAAGATTTAACAGAGCTTCAACTCAACGACCATGAAAACGAACTACTTTGAAGCCAAAGGTGAGTATTTTTAGGATATTTGTAATAATATCGTAGAATCGCAGTAATTTTTTGTTTTTAGTTGTCTGTATATATGTTATAGAGTACTTAAATGGAATGGGCTCCCCACTTAAATATCGTGATCATTACCATCATGATCATCATGATCATCATCATCATCATCATCATCATGTTATTGTTATTGCTGTGTTTGCCATTGCCGAAGGGGGAGTTACTGATCAGATTTGAAGTTTTCCTATCTTCTCTGACGTTTCACTCAAATCTGTATCTAAATTTAAAAGGCAGTTACCCAGCATATCCTAACCTAACTGTCATTTATCCTCAGTGCGTTTTGAAGGCAAGTCTCTGAAAAGGAATGAACAAACCTGACGATTAAAGTTAAAGAGGTGAGTCTTCATTAAGCACGTTAAACGGGGGTTACATTGTGGGATAATATTTAGGTATACCCTCTTTCATAGAGCCGATCTTGTCGTTAACGTGTGAAGAGGCTTTTGACCTAAAGGTTTCCTAAGTTTTCCTAGGTTAAGAAATGAACCAACGGCTTTTTGTAAGCAATACTTTGACAATACAACTTTTACTTTGATGGCCTTACGGACCCTGCCCCTGTTATGTTCATTGTCGTGTTCGTTCCTTACGCAAGAAACTTTTCTCCACATTGTCTGTACCCAGGTATATACAAGGCCAGCAAAAGGTTAACTGAATTAAATCAAGCAAAATGTATGGGATAACTCTGCTATGGACTCTAATTTCATCCAGGGGGTTTGAAAACTTGTTGGAAACTAGTTTTAGCTTTCAATTTTGGCCTGACTGCCCACGACCTCAACCTCACCTCTAAAGGAGAGTAACGACAAAAGTGTTCCAAAACTGTTCCTTAACTTCCAGTTCCAGTCGCTTATCCTCTATTTTTAACTCTTCCTCTCCAGGTAAATTTCAGACGAGGGATGAGAAGTCATGAAAGACGCGTAAACCTAGAAGTTACTGTCTAAAGAGGTGAGTTGGTTATTTGTAACAGATAAATCTATTACTGCTCTTTGCAACTGGTGAGTCATTTTGGGGGTGTTTAAGCAAAATAATTTATTGTGCGTTCGATTGCCCTATTCCGAAATAGGAATACATACAGTACATTGTCAATGATTTCCAGAAATCCTTCCTAAGAGGTTTTTGCAGTTACTGGGTTACAAAATGGCGTCTAATTTATATTTTATTAGCGAAAGATTGCAAAACTGTCTTCCCAAATTTACTTGAAAAGAGAAATCTAACAGCTATTCCGCTTATTTTTATTCCGGAATACGGTCAATCGAACACAACCTTACTATGCGTTCGGATTGGCGGCTCTAAGTGTTCTATTCCATGATAGGAATATTTACAATGATTGTTTTAACAAAACCGTTCATAAGAGGTTTGGAATTACCGAGATACAAAATGGGGTTTGAATATTGTGCGCAAGCAGACGTTTGTAGATTTACTTCACAAAATGTACTGAACAAGAGAAACAAAGAGGTTATTACGTTTAATCCGGAATGTGGTCAAGTGAACGCGACCTTAGACAAAAAGGTAAGAAGGAGCAGAAACGATTTGCCATTGTCCCGTTCATTTTGGCACAATAACCAGATTTTTTTAAACGTAGCGACACGAAATAACACAATTATAGATCTGAGATACATGGTAGACCCAACACATCTCAAAACAGTTAAGCTTTTTATCACAATGTTGGCTTTGTCTTATCACATTTAGTGATCGATATATTTTTGTTTTCTTTTTATAAAGGATCCGAGAAAATTACAGACGTAAGATTCAAGCAAGCATCAGAGTTAATCATTTCTGTAACTGAGCAAGCAATGCAAGTAGAGGTAGAGAAAATAATTTTACTTTACGCCATACGATTGTGAACAAAAACTACATCTACATGCTGTACAAGATTTAAAGCTTAGAATGCGTCTTGTACGCGAGCGAACACAAGCCATCCTCGGAGACCCAGGGGTAGCTAGTCGGAAGGAAGGGATTTTCATGGGCGAAAGTTTACAACAAGAACAGGAGAGCCCCCCGTAAAAAAACGTGTATAAACCGCGGTTAAAACGCGGGGACAGCAGGTCATATTTGGGGTGCGAATGCAGCTTAGGGTACACGCGTGAGTAAATGCGGTAGTCTATGCCTCAGTTTCGTTTCTTTTTTAGCAGCTGAACAATTACGATTTTTTTATTCAAGATACAGTGCAATTACAGATATAAAAAAACCTAGTATGGTATATAATTTTTAGGGGAGAGATAATGAAAGTTGAAACAGCTGCGTATCCAAAAAGTTAGAACTAAACGGTATAATAAACAGCACCATTTTTTATTTGAACGGTCACCTTAGGATTTCATGATAAATCTATGAGGCGTTTTGTTTGTTTGTTTTTTTCTTCTAAAGTATGGCTTACCATTTTCATTGATTTTTTACAATCATGATCGATTTAACAGGTTTGAGCAATAAGAAGTGATTATGCAGAGAAATTATAATTAGGCTGATTGTCTACTTTCATTAAAGTTTTAAAGTCAATACTTTTCAGTATCCTTGATGAAATTATCTTAGTTTCTAACAGAGGTTGCCATTTTTCAAGAAGCATTCTTATGATAGTTTCAAAATAACTCTAAATATTACAAAGTTAAAATCATGGTCGGATCATCATGATTGTCTTCAAATTCGGTTAAAAATTGTCGTGTTTGTCAGCTTTAATTAGAGATTTTGATGTTGAGAAATTCCAAAATTTACCCAAAACGAGAAATCTAGAGGCTGTGCCGTTAAACAGCCCATCCTTAAAGTTAGAAACGACTTGTCTATGCTACTTCTTGATGCTTGATGGGTTTTTGGTTTTTTTAATATTAAATTTCATTTAGTCCGTTTTGAGTAAGTGTACTGAGATTGAGAAGTGCCGTCTTATTTTCAGTATTTTAAGGCTAAAACTTAGTTTCTCAGTGCAGATTTAGCCACGCGCTATTTTGTATTCACCGATTCCGTCGAGAAATGCATTCTTTGTGAAAATGGCATTTAGAATTTGTAAAAGGCATATACCGTTTCAAGTAAGTTGTCAAATCTTTAACTGATGATGGAAACAATATGTCTGGTAGTAAAACACATGATGTATAGGACATCTGTGTGTTTTCAGTAAAACTGGTTTTGCTGAATGTTTTTTGAGTGGTTTGTTAGAATGAAGCTTGACTCGATGGAACTTAGATTTAAAATGTCTTACTCACAAACCTCAAAGAGCCATTTGTCCGCCAGTTTCAAGGAAACTTTTATTGTTGTCCAGCTAAAAGTATTCTGTTAAATGTTCAAGACTTTGTGTGAAAAACGAATTTCAAAAAATTACTGTGATCTTTCGGTCTATTCTTGGTCCTGTTTAAAATTTAAATCTTGTCCTTTTGTCATTTTTCAATAAGAATTTTAAGGCGTACAAGCGTTTTCTTTTTAATTGAAAATCTGTTTCTGGTTCGACAACAAGCATTGACGTTTGTAGTGATTTCTCTGAAAAGTTATTTTTTCTTAGTCCGTTTTTATAATGTTAAACTGTGAAGTTGAACGTCACGATTTCTCGCTAAAACTATTTGCAGGCCACCATTCGTGGTTTTTTTCCCATTAAAACTTGATTGGCCTTAAATAAAATTTTTGACGTTTAGGATCAATTCTAAGTGATTCTCAATTTGTTGTTTTCTATTAAAATTTCCGTTTTCAATGAAGGCGTTGAGACACGTTTTTTTTGGTAAATTACTAGCCCTTCGTCAAATGAACAACAAAGATTCCGGGCGCGTTGTTGTGAATTCTATCATGATTACGTCCAAAGAATGATGATGATGACGATGATGATATGTCACTATTGGTTAAAATTTGAAATTGTGTTTACGTTCTTAAAGCGTTCGGCCAAATGTCGTCATCAATCTGAATTCGAGGTTCGATCAGGCCATCTCGGTTGAAACTCAGTGTCAGGAAATCTGTGAATCAGCCCTGTTTCATTTTGATTTTGTCTGTTAATCTTTGGCTTTTAGATTTTTTGACGTTTGCTGAGTTTGACACTGGATCTTTAGGGATATTATAGTCCTTTTCTGCCCATTGAGCTATAGAGAGTGAAGTTCAAAACCATGATTTCTCAGTAACTTTCCTGGTTGCCCGAGGCGATGGCCGTTGTAAAGTTTCGTTTTTTTCCACGTTTTCACAACACAATTGATCGAGAAACGCTATTGACTGATTTCTCAACCATAAATTGTACTTAAGATGTAGAAGTTTCATCCGAAACATGTTTACTTTAAAATTTTGTTTTAGCTTTTATAAAAATTATCTTATGCCTGCCGGCTCTAGGATAACTTGAGGGGTGTTTGGCAATTGTCACTCAACTTTTTATTCGTTTTTGGTTAAGGATGAGTCGGGTTTCAGCACAAATGTTACATTTTCCTATTGCTTCTTGTAGAGAGATCACGCTTAGCGCATGTAACGAGCTGTTGTGGTCAGCTTGTTATGTTGGCCTTAGTATCGCTTTCATAAATCTAAGGATTTTGTGGTTCTTTTTACTTTTGCAAGGTCGTATTGGGAATCAAGATGCTCTGCACTCCTGTTTTCTTTACGTTTGCCTGTTTATCAGTTTGTCATTTTTTTTGTCAAATTGATTGTCAAGTGACACGAGATGTTCAAAAATGGCCGGCGTTCAATATGTTAGGGAGATTAGTACTGTTTCATAGCCGATACGCAAGTCCTCTTAAGCTTGCAATGTATTTTCATCTTTTAATCAATGTTGTTAGATGTCGGTTGAAAGATTAGGGATCAGACATGATTTCAGTGACTTAAGCTGGTCAGTTCCATGCATACAGTATTAATCCTATTCTGCCTGGTTTCGGGGGAGGGGGGGAAGGGGGGTCGTCCAAAGTGCCCGCGAAGACTTTAAGCGTTCATAAGTTTCTCAATATTAAACAAACAACGCTAAACTTGGAGACTTTTCCTAAAATACACCTGAGAACAATTTGCTTTGACACTTAATTGTTCACGTGACTTGATGTTTCCATGGCGACAAGATTTTGACAGCCTTGTTTATCGAACTTTGGATTCATTTTACCTTTTGTGAAGAAAGTGTATTGTCGTCTCTATCTTTCATTGGTTTTCATTATTTTTGAGCCAATCTGAACGATTTACAAAGGCTTTGGCTGGTGAAATTGAGAAATTCGAGATGACGGATCCAACAATAGATGGCGGCTGTGAAGAATCGCTTGTTCCTAGAATGGGTACTCCAAAACAAGGCTGGACACCTTATGATGTTTACACAATGTAGTATTCTTGATCGTGATAGCCCTGACGTAGACGAGAACAGAAGCCAATTTGTTAGGCAGAGAACTGAGAGAATAGAGCTCCATTTAGGCAGGGAACATCCGGTTTTGGGGTAAAGCACTGATCTACACTATTTAGACCTAGGCACTGATTTCAACGGTTAGCTGTCAATTGTTGTCATAGCTAACTCTCTGAAGTAAGTTAAAAATTCCCATTTTCGTCAGCTAGCCATCTATGGATAGGAGACTTGACGGTTTGGAGTATCCATTCTAGTAATAATCGTTAAGAATCAATTACCACGTCACATGACCTTATTGTCTTATTTTTCGAGCACATACGGACACAGTTTTGGAAATACTTTCTACCCTCCAAGTTTCGTTGTCATAGTGTTAATGCTCTTGAAGTAACGAAGAGAGCCGATACAAAGTGCCTCTCACCCCATCTACCCCCCACCCCTCAGGTTCAGGAACTATTAAAACTAGAAACAGGCTGAACAGGCTTAAGCAATGTGATTTAACAAAATCATTAGCAGGACATTCACGAGTCTGTTTGCAGTTTAAGGTTACCCTATACCTTCAGAGGTGTCTCGCGTTTAAGCGATGTAGCGCGTCCAGTTTAAACTGTAGATACCTAAACCCCTATATCAAATTAAAGCTTATAGAGCTGGCTATCAAACTGTACCAAGAATTTTGAAATAAAATGAATTATCGAATTTTTCATGACCTCTAAATGCGAGCGTCCAAATTACCTTTTTAAAGGTACAAGTCAAAGCGAATTTTGTTTTTCGCTAATTTAATTTGCTCCTCAGTTTCCGGACCCAAAGCGCTAAACAAACGTGTCTGTGTTTTGACATATTCCATCGCAATGAAAAGTTATAGAGCTAGCATTTTCGAAATAGGATGAAAGAAATGTGGAGTGATCGTACAAAAATCGCTCTCGGAGAAAATATATTTCGAAAGAAAAATTTCGCAGTTTATATGTTAAACTAGTTACTGTCCAAATTTGAAGGCAAACGAACAAATTCCTTTGAGTTTTAGTTCTTTGAAGTGGCTCCTCCAAGTGAAAAAAATTGATTCGAGAAAACAGCGCTAAAAATTCAGCAAATTCATTTTATTTCAAAATTCTTGGTTTAGTTTGATAGCCGGCTCTATAAGCTTTAATTTGATATAGGGGTTCAAGTACAGTTTAAACCGGACGCGCTACATCGCTTGGACGTGAGACTCCGCTGAAGACACCTCTGAAGGTATAGGGTATATAGGTGGTTTTCACCTCACACATCCTCACGCAAGTGAAAAAATAAAATCCTCAACCATTCAATAGATAAAGTCAAGAAATTGATATGTTGTAGAAGAGTGATACATAAACAACGTGTGAAAGCCACAGGGCTGTGCGATATCTCCTAATCGAGTTATTCAAGAAAATGTACCACGGAAAATTACAGAGTTTAGTATGGGACGCCATGTTAGTGCCCCGTCTGATGGGCACCAACATGGCGGCCGGAAACCAGCAAAAACATCTGGAGTTTACCTTGGCTATTTCAAAGCCTTTCTTCTCTCTGCTGAACTTTCACACATTGACATTAACCCTTCTATTACATGTTAGCTGATCAGACCTAAAAAAAACACGAGGCGAATCGATGTACGTGACATGTTTAGAGCAGCTGATCCTTCTGTCACGCACTGCGCAAAAATCTAAAATTCAAACTGCTCTATTTTCAAAACAAAGAATGCTATCCTGCTGAAAACAAGCAAGCCGATGAAAATTTAGATTTTCTTATATGTGATGAAGATAAAAACCCAAAATTGTGTTTAGTTGTGAATTTCAGTTTTTTATGACGTCATGTGAAAACCAAGAATACATCGCTTGGACGCGAGACTCCTCTGAAGACACCTCTGAAGGTATAGGGTATATATCATAACCTTAAACATTTACCGTTCGTCAGTTTTCAGTTACGCTGCATACAGATAAGAATCGAATGTGCTCTCTGTTTGACTTTTAGGCCCGCGTTTTTTTTGTTTCACTGTGAAGAATGCGGGTGAAGTCTCGTTGCACGTGATTAAAACCTGCATCATTTTCAACTTCTAAAAAGTCAGATTGTTAAAAGTTCTTTATATATAAGAATGCGTGTGAAGTCTCGTTGCATGTGAAGAGTAGTACTTATTGTCTGTGTGGCTCTGTTGAGCTCATTTGACTGCGAATTTAGCCAATTCTTTCTGCGCAGTGCTTGTATTAAATTCCATGTTATTCAAATGTGACTTACAAATTGAAAATCCTGAGCGTAAGAAATGACAATTTCTCGGTGAAAATGGCGTACGCTATAATGCAGTTTTCAGGTTTTTCAGCGCTGTCTTTCATTTTTCATCAGGTATTTAGTTCAGGTTCGGCTAATTTTCCCAGGACAATTTAAGGACGATTGGTCTAGTTTGAGTACTAAAAATCTTAATATCGAGAGGTTGTGTAAAATCAGTAGCCATTTGGCAAGAGATGCAAGGTTGAGGTACACAACTTTGAAGAAAGTGCTAAGTAGATATTATTTCCTCACTCGTTTTCAGTACATTTTGCAAATCGGTCTTGACACGATCTTCCATTGAAAATTAAAAGCCAGGCCATTTTCTTTTCGCTTTTTATGCTGTGTGTTCAGGTTTCAGGAAAACTTTGAACTTCAGAGACATGAATGCTAAGTTTTCAGTCACGAGTTCGTTAAAGTTTAAATCTGTTTATATAATAAGATTGGATGTTAGTTTTTACTACTTGAGAATTCAAAAAATTGAAGCCTGCTATGTCAGTAAAAGTAGGAGGCTATTTGTCTGTTCACATTTGGTTAAATTCTACAAGTAAATGAGTTTCAATTTTCTTTGCCTTCAGTCAGATTTTGCATACTTTTCAAAACAGGGACCCGCACTATAAAAGGGATAGCTCCTCCCACTTTTGTCACACAATCACCTCATTGACGTCACATTAATGATGGCGGACATAGTGAGCAAGTAGGAAATTAACGTTATGGAATCGGTATTTCAACAAATAAAACCAAACGTGTCTTGAAAAAATATTCTAAGCTGTTAAAAGAATATTTTGGACAAAATATATTGCAATTGAGCCGCAAAAAAAATTATCAAATCTCAAGCTTTATTCACGAGGTAAATACGCATACGAATTTTAAATTTATTCTGTCAATATTTTATTGTATATTGCCGCACGGACTCAACCATGTTCACAGCTCAGTGTCTTCAATGAAATGACGGCCAGGCCAAGGTTCCTTTTTATCGTGCGGGGTTCGTGTTTGAACAAGAAGGCGCGATCCCTCACTTTCGACATCAGTAGATTCACATATTTGATTTTTACTCGTAGTACTTCAAAATTTTACCTACTAAAAACCAGAAGGTTTTAAATTTGAAAGTTAAGCAGTTTTAAGTCAATTGTAGCACATACCGGTTGCCTCAGAAGAAATGATTCAAGGAATTTGACAGAATTTATAGAATTTCGCGTGTTTGCTTACGTTAGTGCAAACGTCCACTTCAAATACAAATAAAATTTCTACTTTCTTTCTCTCCCTCTTCTTACAAATTCACATTTTTCGGAAGCCTCAGTTCTTTAACCTTTCTTGGTTTAAGCAATAACAAAAGATAAATTTCAAGGCTTCAAATACGCATGCGCCGTTTTTTTTTAATAATTCCAGCTAGTTATATATGCTCTGTTTAAAAATATTATTTTTCCCGCCAAAAATAAAAATACGGGCGCTCAAAATACGCATGCGCCGTTTTTTTTTTTTAAATTGAAGGTATTCATATCTGTTTGAGTTGTCAAGTATTCATTTTTATTAGTTAATAATACAAGACAATAAAGATCAAAACAGTTGTTTCAGTTGCTTTGTGTATTCTTTATTTTCTTTCTATTTCTGCTATCAATGATTTTCAATACAAAGTTAATTAATTAAGTAAAAATCTCTCAGCTAATTAAATGTGTGACAATTTTTCTTCCTATATATACTAAGTCTTTTGGCGGGAAAATTTGACATTATTTGCTCAGCGTTCCCCTGACAACAATTTTGGCAAAAATTTTAACGGAACGCCCTTTGACATCAAAAAAAATAATTCGAAGAGTACTCCTTTAATTTTACACCCGCCAAAAATATCGTACACCACTTCGCAAAGAAAATTTTTGTGAAAGTTGTCAAGCTTTAGGTTAAGTCTTCAATTTTAGAAAATTTTCAACAAAATTAATTTCTGAATGCGAGGTGGTGTACACTAAAAAAGCGACATGGTAAGCTGTTAAACGGTTTGGCAGCAGAAAAAAACTGGATCATCACGTTGATAACAAAGCCAATAGAATAACGCGATGGTTTTGCTTACCAAGTTTAAACTAAATTTATAACAGCTGCAAAACCATTAAAGAACATGTTCAACTAGCAAGTGAAGTTAGTACAGGCTAACAACTTACAGTGTTGCAGAGGACAGAACGAATTTAACGAGTGAAAGCATAATAAAGTTGGAAGTTCGTGATGTTTTGAAATCGACAACATTTTTGTCAAATTCTTTGTACTTTGTCAATAATTTGTTCCCACTTTTTCTTGTTCGTTTAAATTCTTTTCGCACTTTCAGGATTGCGTTTGAAACATCAAAATTGGCGCTCCTCTAATGAATTTCTCAAGCAGTCTCATACTTAATCCATGTTTTCAAATTGTAAAACAATTTCTCTGGTCAATCCGTTTGCTACTTCTTTTGAATAAACATTTTGGAATAAAACAATGCAATATCTGTCATGATATTTGGTCTGTTTACTCGTACGCTCAAGACAATATTTTGGAAAATATCATGACAATTTCAGTCCAAGTTTTTGTTTATAGTTGATATTTTCACTCGGCAGCAATTATCCAAAAAATGAAGATAATGTCTCTTCATTTACGTTCCGGTTCCAAATAATAGTTTTGCAAACATCTAGACAATTGTTTCTATATGAACGGAGGTCATAGTTGGTTCGTTTATTTTCCAATAATAGTTAAAATTTTGATGATTAACAAGACAGTTTTTTGGTTTTATTGATGCAATTACTGAGCTGTTCATTTTTGGAAATATTTTTGAAGATATCAGCTCAATTTCTTACATCTTTCGGATAGCAGATAACAGTTTGGTTTCTAGTACGAGTTAAACATATGTGCTTTCACTCGTTTTTCTTGTCCCATACAACACTGATTGAACAAGATCTTAAACGTAAAACTTAAATACTAAACAACTAACGTCTGGTTGAAATAATTGGAAAAGGAGAATCTCAAATGCCAAACTAATGAGCCCCACTGCAAAATTTTCCCACCAGTATGAGTAAGAAATATCGGCTGAAATTTCAAAATAGTGTATCTTGTGCCATTGATTGCATTTGTTCCATTTTTATAGTCAGCAGGGCCACAAAGGACTACAGATTGTTCTACCAAGTTTCACTCAGCTCTTAAGTTCCGAAGTAAACTTTTCCTCTTTTCAGTTATACATGATTTTAGATTTCTCCTGCTTCAAGATTTCCGATTCGGCAAAAAGGTTAATTTGAAAGTTCACCAACTTTATGTTCACAAAACTTAACTTAAATCTTTCTAACGATCAAACTTGAATGTGTCCTACTTTACGAAACATTTAAAGCCGACCACTGATAATTTATTTCGCCTTATTGGATGCAAAAGATAACTTGTCGTGTTCTCGTGAAAATTCCAAAATAATTACCGAATATGATCTCTGGAGAAACATTAGTTTTTCTGGTTGTTTTCATAGCAAAAGAATAAAAAACTGTGGCCTAGTTCTGGAAAAGAGCGCTCAAAATAATTTATACAAAGAAATCAAACAAACCGCACTCGATACAATTGAAATAAAAAAGTGGATACATTGGTTTTTTTTTCACAATTTCAATTTGATTTAAGATTTAAATCAAATTTAAGATTTAAAGCAAATTTATTTTATTTATCTCTGCCAGAAATAAAATGGTGTTGAAATCGTTCAATCTTTTGTGGTCCATAACTCTAATTTGGTGCGAAAGATGTTCGCGAGATGTTTAGTGAGCATTATTCCAACCAGACGCCTGTTTTATCATACATTTTTTTTTAAACAATTTTTATTTGCATACATGACATGAGATTTACAAAACTGAGCACTATTAACCACAATGATTATATCTACATTGTTAACAATACTTACTATACTTACAAAACTAAAAGTGCTTACAATGTTCACACTACTTACAGGAATAACGCTATGTCTTTTAGTGAACACTTTTTCTTATTTTTACTAACAAAACATTACTTTACATCAAATACTATTTTTACAAATTTTACAGTGATTCCGTACAAAATGATGAAGCTAGAAAGCAACTGCTAAAGATTCTTACTAAATTAAAAGAGAAAAATATATATTTATATAAAGCAATTTTTAAGGAAGAAGAAATGCCCATCTAAGTCTAAAATTTGACAAACACTTATTAGCGACAGCAATCTGTTGTAGAGTCTGAATTTTATCGGAAAGTCGTAAAAGGAAGCTCTGGAAGCTCAGTACACCCTCGCCTTTGCTTGTACAGAAGATGTGGCATTTTGCTATGAGCATTGAGTAGTTTAAAGCCTGCCAATATGAAGATTTTTCGAAAAAGCCGTAAAGTATATTACTTTGATTTAAAGAAAGCTTATCATGGGTCTTCTGTAGCCACCAGTCTTGAAATGTATTCCAGAAGGAGTGCACTTCGGTGCAGAGGACGAACAAGTGGTATAAGGTTTGTCTCTCATTTTTGCATAGAGGAGAGATGTCACTTTCCGCTATTCCATCGCGGTGTAAGCTAAATTGGGTGGGTAGTATGTTATGTATAATTTTATACTGAAACATCACTAGTTTGACCTCTTTTGTAATTTTAAACGGTAACTGGTATACTTTGTCAAGTGTTTTTTCGGTAAAGCCATGTCTCAAAATTTTATTTTGGGAGGTTGGTGGTTCAAATGTATCCATTAAGATTGACGAGTAAATAGAGCTAGTGGACAAGTTTGTCACGGAGTTTTCTTCAGCGTTGGTGTGATTCTGCAGAGTTATTGTTTTTTTCCACAAAGATGGAATGGCATCTAACAAACCATAAAATGTTGTAAAGGGCACCTGTAGGTTATGCAAAGTCTTAAACTCAGAGTAGCTGCAGAGATTTCCGTGTCTGTTAAATAAATCACGTACGTAGACGATGTTGTTGGAAAACCATCTTTTGTAAAAAAACGGTTTCTTATTAATTAAAATATAGCGATTGTTCCAAAGAATTTCATTTTTAAAGTCTACCTCATTTTTCTTCGACTTTTTGAAGTCATGCCAATACAACAGAATTGAACGGTAGAACGGGGAAAGGTTTTCCAGCGAGAGCATCTTAAGATCGTAATTGCATCTGGTTAAGAAAAAGAGGTTACCGTGCTGTTGGACCATAACATCAGGAATAATTTTCCAAGAAGAGGGTACCTCGTTTTGGATTCTTTTAATCCACGCAATTTTCAAAGCTTTCTCCATGATTGCGAAGTCGCACATTTTTAACCCGCCTTTCGTTCTTTCTCCTATGATTGTGCTTCTTTTAATTTTCGCGGGCTTGCCGTCCCAGATGAAATTAAAAGTAATCTCATTTATTTGTTCTACGTATTGCTTGGGGACATTTAAAACAGAAACGTTATATATCAGTTTTGACAGGCCTAGTGTTTTAACTATGTTAATTTTTCCATAGAGCGTTAGTTTTCTTCTTTTCCAGGTGTTTAAAGTTTGTTCCAATTCTCGTACTTTAGCACCAAAATTTAGCTCTTCCGCAAGTGTACGATTGTGCGAGAAAAAGATCAGTCCGAGAGAGAGTATTGGCTCCTTTGGCCATTTAAAACCAAAGGGCGTGTCTTCGTTATTTTTCCATTGCCCAAGCCACATTGCCTCAGTTTTAGTGGTGTTTATTTCCAATCCAGAAAGGAGGCTAAAATTTTGAAGGAGGTCTAACAGTTGGACGGCAGAATCTCGATCACGGACGAAAACAGTGGTATCATCAGCATATTGTGTTACTTTTATTTCATGATTGTTTACCAGAATTCCTTTGATGAACGGATTGCTTTTTAAAGCTCTTCCAAAAAGTTCGATTCCTAAAACAAAAAGGACTCCTGATAAAGGACATCCTTGTCGTACACCGCGTTGAAGAGGAAAGAACGTGGAAGCCTGGCCGTTGTTTAATACACAGCTAGACGCGTCATTGTAAAAAATGTTGATCCAGTTTAGGATATCAGGTCCAAAATTGAAAACGTTAATGGCGGCTTTGAGGTAAGGCCATTCAATCGAGTCAAAAGCTTTTTTAAAATCTAGAAATATAGCGATCCCTTTTTTTCCTGTCAAGTTTGTATGCTCTATTATGTCTTGTATTAGCCGAACATTTTCACCAATGTAACGGCCCTTCACGTAACCAGTTTGATCGGGGTTTATAATGCTTGGAAGAACTTTTTCAAGTCTTTTAGCGATGGCTTTAGTGACGATTTTATAATCAACATTTAGGAGCGATATAGGCCGCAAGTTCTCTAACATAGTTTTGTCTTTAAATTTTTTGGGGATAAGTGAGATAATACCTCTCCTTTGGGATATAGACAGCTTTTGAGATTGGAACGCAAAATTAAAACTTTCCGTCATTTCTTTATTGATTTCAGGCCAGAAGAAGCGATAAAATTCAGCAGGAAATCCGTCAGTACCGGGAGTTTTTCCGACTTTAAAATCCTTAAGAGCGTTATAGCATTCAGAGGTGATTTGACCTTCACAGGATAGCCTTTCATCTTCGTTTAAAGGAGTAATGTATTCTAGATTAAAGAAGGAGGAATTTTTTAACTTTTCAGTGTCTATGTTCTTGGTTTTGTAAAGAGATTCATAGAAGTATTTTTCTTTATCTAGAATGTTGAATTGATCTTCTGTGTACACGTTTTCAGCAATTTTTAATCTTGTTATTGCCTTATTGGTGTAATTTCGTTTTTCGAGGGAATAGAAGTATTTTGTATTGCGCTCACCATCCTCGTGCCATCTCACTTTACTTCTGAGGATCGCACCTTTTGTCCTATGTGTCATAATTTTTTTCAGACGAGATTTTTCTACTTGCAATTCATGTATGATGTTTTTGTTGTGTGGGTTTTCCTCAGCTTGTCCTTGTAGCAAGTTTACCTTTTTCTGCAGAGAGAAATTTCTTTGTCCCTTAACATTTTCGCTTTCCTCTTCGAGTATTGTACCGTAAATCCTCTCATTTCCATTTTAATTAAATCCCACTTTAAGCCTAAATCGGGTAAATCAACATACTTCGCCTTAAAACGTTGAAGATTTTCTCGTAAAGCTGCGATGTAAGTCTCGTCTGTGAGCAGTGAAGTATTAAATTTCCAAAAACCGGGACCTTTCTTCTGAGCTGACGCTTCTGATTGTAGGTGAATAGATACAGCTGAATGATCGCTTTCGGGAGCCCATAAAATTTCACACTTCTTTGTGAAAGCACAAAACTCTTTGGAAATTAAGAAGTAATCTAAGCGGCTTTGTATTTTTAAGGATTTTTTTCTCCAAGTGAAACGAGATAGGTTAGGATTTGTACTCGCCAAATGTCGCACAAGTTGCGAATCACAAAGGTTTTCAATTTGTTTTATGACAGAAGCTTTTCTCGTGGCTGGGTTTCCACCGGTCTTATCTTTCTGGGAGAGTGGACAGTTAAAATCGCCACCAATTATTATACTCTCTAGGGCAAACTCCTGTAATTGGTGGTTTAGCTTTGTGAAGAAAGCTACCTGTTGATTAGCGTCATTTGGTGCGTAAACATTAACAAGAACAAGCGGAGTGTTGTCTCTTAGTAATTTCAAGATAATAAACCTCCCTTTTTGGTCAGAAATACACTTTTCTACCTTAAGATCTAAAGAGGGGTTGATTAGAATCATCACACCTTTACTATGGCTTGTTCCGTGGCTGAAAAACACCTTATTATACATACCACAGCATGTAAAGGGAACATAAGGAATAACAGAAGGATCCTACATAATTTTTCGTTTTCAGTAATTGATAAAATTTTCGAACTCGAAACTCCTTGTTTGATATAAGTCCAATTTTTGACGCAACACTTCGACAATTCAATTAGTAATACAGGTTTACATGGGGATCCTCTTTAAAGCCTTGTGTTCCCTTGACGACAGTAAGCGAAGGTGGAGCTGCCAAGTGTAGATGCCTAATTTTAATTTTTATTCTCGCCGCGAATTGGCCAAAACTGAAGAGTTGAAATTTGAAGCTTTCAGTTTCTTCGAAATTCAGTCAAAAGATCAAGGTAATCAACAAAGTTTCTATTTTACAGACCAAATGAAATAGAATTTCGAATATTTTTGTAGATAATCTGACAATTTCATATCGAATTTACCAAAAACGAAGAGGGATCCAAAACTGAAGAATTTATTTTGAAATTTAAGCGTCCATTTTCTTAAAGCCATCAACAAGATTTCCGTTCACATTCCAAATGATATTCAATTTGGAAGATTTTTATAGATAATCAGGCAATTTCATGTCAAATTAACCAAGGCGGAGAGAGAAACAAAAGTGAAGAAGTTTGAATTTTAAGCTTTTCTTTCCTTTTTAATTCAGTTAAAAGGTTAAGTCCATCAACAACATTAACAGTTCACAAACCAAATAGTCGATAGTTTTGAAGACTTTTGTAAACGGTTAGGTAAATTTATATTGACCCACGAAAACAAAAATTTCTTTTGGTTGTTTTCAATTCCATCAAATCATCTTATAATGAAGAAAGAAAATGCAGTTGCTAGTCTCATCTCTAGATTTCCTTCTTGGTGTTTCGACTTCGACCTGAAATATGTTTTAGATTTCGTTGAAAAAAAAAAAGAAAGAAAGAAACACAGTTTTGATCGAGCTGTCCTTTTTACCAGAATCATATTTCATTTTCCATTTAATATACAACTTGCAGTTCCACCTTGACAACTGTATATAACTGAAAATTAATTTAACCGATTTCTAAAAAGCGCAACACCGAGCGATCGCCGACCTTTACATTTTCAATATATCCCAAGCTTACTTAATTAGAAAAAAATTTAACTAAAGTTTCAAGTTAAATTTGTAGGAAAATGTATATATAAAACAAATCAGTTAAACTTTCAATTGTCATTATGGTCGCTTAGTGATCGCTCAGGGTTAACGCTAAAAATGCCTTAACCGCTATGCAGAATGCCTTAAAGAGATGGCTGGTATATTCCAGAAGGATTGAAAGAAATTCTGCTGCATCGACAGTTTTCAAAATTAAGCGACCGTATATTCAAGCGTTAACATTTCTGACCGAAAATATCACCTTAATCCCCCCGGACCTCCATTCTCACGAAATGTTTAGATAGTTGCAAAATTTAATATACGATATTTTAATGAACGGATCACCAATTAAATATAATGCTGGTGAATTGAAAATTAAATCGAGGACTTTTCATACACCGCCACCATCTTTCAAAGTATCATTTTTATACAAAAATAAAATCTTATCTTTGTCCGCTTTTGTCAATGCTTTTTCTTTTCTGATCCTTTTGCTCCTCCTGTCCTGTCTTTATTCTCGTGCAAAATGTCCTTTCTAAAAATAAAACAAGCAAAACACATGAGTTCAACAAATATGCCAAAACAAAACCAATACATATCCAATGTTAAACACTTTGACACTTTGAGCTCAGCAGCTCTGAATAGTCCCCCTTTAGGATTTGACCCACAGACTCAAGATTTAGAACCACCTTGTACAGCATGATAAACAGCACCACACAGGGAAGCCAACAAATTTGAACAGTAAAATTGTACCAAATTGTCAAGAGTACAAATTGTCTGGGTGAGTTTTTCGACGCAAAATATTGATCAATATAATACAAACTTAATTTGTGCTTTTTCTGAATGCAAAACAGTCGACAAAGTTCTCAACACGTGGCCGCTTCGGAGAATTTGGAAGAAAAGGTTCTTACCGCAAAAAGACCTTAATTTCAGTTTATTTATCGCTAAATCTTCTGTAACCGCTATATGCCTGTTTAGCTCTTCTTACAAGGTGCTGCTGAATTATTCTAATGTAAAACAACGAAGAGTGAACTGCAACGTCAATAAAACCAAACTACAGGGCACGCTAACGCTTAACTTCGGAGTTTTACGCGCTGAAAACATTTAACGAAATGAGACACTTACCATTAGCGTCTTAGTGAAGCGAATAAGCCTTTTTTAAAAGTCTTTGATGATCCTTGCGTGTCAGTAAAGCATCAACGACGAAGATCACCTTCACGCGTCCTCACTCACCAAGTCGTTGCTCGGTTTGCCAAGAATTCTGCACGTTCCGTTATGAATATGGATTAGACGCTGGAGCCAATGGCTGGTCGATAGAAAAAGGCATATTTGGAGTGGAATTCCATGCCCATGTCTCAATGAATAAACGTGACATTTTTTCATCTTGTTTTTCAAACGCAAAAGTGCATCGGCTGTGGGATTTATAGCGTGAAAAAGCTATTTGGAGTATTTTTCCGAACATTAAATTTTTAAAAAATTCTCTTTTTAAATTTGTTTCGCAAAATAAAAATTCATATACTTTTGAACTACCCGAGGAAACAAAATCTATCTGATCTTCTCGGGTTCTCAACAGCCCCCCACCCCCCCCCCCCCCCTAAAAAAAAAACATAATAATAATAAAACCCCTCCCCCAAAAAATATTTAAAATAATAATAATAATAATAATAATAATAATAATAATAATAATGACACACATTTCATGATAATAATAATAATAATAACAATAATAATAATAATAATAATAATAATAATAACAATAATAATAATAATGATAATAATAATAATAATAATAATAATAATAATAATAACAATAATAATAATAATAAGAAAATGAAGCTAAGTTGGAATTGCTATTGGGGGAAGGGGAATCTTAGAAGAAATCCCTTCCATTGGGGAGAGGGGGAGATAGTTGTGGCCAATTTGTGAAGCTAAATGTGAAGAGAAAAAAAAATGTCGAGCAGTTGGTAAAACAGTTAGCCCCGGAATAAAAACACTCACCTAAGCAAATCAAAGAAACAAATAGTTTAATTGCGGTTAGCGTGCAAAACAGACAGTTTGAAACTGACGAAAAAAGTTGATTTTTATACACATACCAGAAATACATGACTCGTAAAACCTCGCGAACCTACAATCAACGAAAAAACTTGTTGGGAAGGTTACTCAAGAAGGCGACAGAAAGTGGGTCTCTGTTATTGACATCGGCACATTTATTACTTTCGCATGTTTAGGGCTTTGTTTGTCGTCTCCTCTTCCCCCCTGCCCCCCTATTCAATGTTGGATTCCCAACAATAAACATACGCGTCAACATTGACTTTTTAAGCTCAACATTGAAACAGGGGAGGGGAGGAAAGTGTAATCGAGGCAGAACTTTGGAACCTTCCCAAGAGTTTTTTCGATGATTGTAGCTTGTGGCAACGGAAACAGGTGTCCGAGAGTTGGGCTGTGGATGTCTTTCCTGGGTCCTTTTTTAAATGTAATTTTTTGAGCATTTGACGAATTGCTGACTCATCCTCCTCATGTTGGGGTGCGAGGCCATCTTTTGCCAAGTATGTAACACACCTTCTCTTTGTAAATTTTCGAACAAATGTACAAAGAACTTGACTTGATAAAACGATGTGAGAATTTGAAACATTTAAGTTTTGTAATAGCTTTCTCCAGTAGAAACACCGTGCGTTTTCCACCTTTAGTCTCTCTATTGCTTCCTGAAGTGAGCACGAGACCATTTGCCAGAAAAAAAGAAGATCTTAAGAAGAAGTCAAGTTTTCTGGCAAACAATAAAACGTGGTGATGGTTCTGTTTCGCATGCAGGGAAGTCAGTGTGGGTTGTGAAGTTCTTAAAATTGTAGTTGGCAAAAAAAGATCTATGTATTCTACTGTTTGTTTAACATGTCTAGACAGCTGTTGCTTGTCTGCAGCATTGTGAAAGGTTTCATCAAATGCCCACCTTTCATGAATAACACTGTCTGAACTTAGCTTATGAGCATATAATTTCCACCCTTCTTTTTCAAATATAAATGATTTTGTGTTTTTACCAGACGAGTGCTTTTCTTTTGATAGTGGAAGTGAAACAAGATTGGGCAGAGCTGTCAAATCATAAGAGCCAAAATTCCCTTGTAGGTCTTTCATTTCTGAAGACAGCAGAAGTTCAGTTTCAGGGGATGCAGATGACTCAAAAAACTGTTATGTTGTCGATTTTCCCCCTGATATCCTGGCTCGTTGTAATGAAAAGTAATTTTCCACATCATCCTGACACATAGTTTTTGGTATAATTTGTATTTCTGGATGGTGCATCTGCACATACTGAACAATTCCAAGAAAAGCTCGAATACTTCTTTTGAGATCTTTGTAAGTTATGTGTGGTATGAATTGTTTCCAGTGGTCTTTTAGACCACTGGCTGATTGCAAACTGTTTCTTTCAACCTCTCTGCCAGTTGTCAAACCACATCATAATAGATATCAATTGTTTGTAGCTGTCAGGATCAACTTCCGAATTATTGTTAAAAATTCAAAACAATTTGTAGCATTGCTTTAAGTACATACGTGTTCCTGGAACCGTATCCTCAGGTGGTATTGGCCCCTTAAGTATGTCTAATGCCACATCAAGAGAACATACAGTAACAGCTCTTTTAACACTCATTTTTGTTCGGGGAGTTAATTTTATGTGTTTCCAGTTCACCTTTGTCATACGACGTTGAACAACAGGTATCAAATGATTTACTGTTACTTTTTGCCCCTGTACTTGAAGCAGACCATCAGGATTAACTAAAAAGTTTCGTAGTTTTTTTATCATATGGGGGTAATCAGAAAGCCACCAAATTGGTTTGTCATTATTAAATGGATTGTCCGTCACCCAATTCTGTGCCCTAGACCTACTAAAGAAGGCGTGAGAGTATGTTGAGCCATCAGAAACACCATAGAGAACCTCTATTTTTTTTTCCATTTTCTAATTTCAGGCCTCCTATCACCTCACATACTTGCCAAACAAGGGTTGAAAGTATTTCTTGGTTGATTTTGTGTAAGGGGAAAGAAGCAACTGGCCAAGAAAAGTCCCCTTCTAATGATGAAAAGAAGAACTGACAAACAAGTTTAGCTTTTTTTGACGATGGGGTTTCTTTAACACTGGGCAATTCAGAGCTGGAATCATACTCCTGGTCAGATGCGCTAGACAATTGAGAATCTGTTGACTCAGAGGAGCTGCCACTGTCATCTTCCTCGTTATCATTAAGATTTTCTGGTCTTGTGTTGAGTTCAGCGCTGATATTAAAGTCTTCAAATCCAACCAATTCTCCTGTCCGGTTACATAGCACAATCCCTTCCTTTATTGCCATTTCATCCCAGTGAATACCTCCAATCCCCTTACAACCCCTTCGTGTCATTTCTTGAACCATGTGTATTAAATTCTCCTGGGATATTGGGCTGGTTGTACTTGCTGCCTGTCGATACTGTTTCACTGTTTCCCAGGATGGAATTGAAAGTATGCTTCGAACCACCTCATAACCTTTTCTGTGACACTTGCTTGCTATCATGCAACTCCACGTTATTACAAAGGGGGTTGTATCTCATACCTTTAGGGTGGGGCCTTAGCTTATTTTTGGTAAGCTTCCCTTGCTTTGAAAATTCCTCCTCCTGTTTCTTTAATGATGTCAATGTGTCAGTAAGGAGAGCGTAAAGAACGGAATTTTCAGTGAGCCACTGATTTTCAATAGCAATATCCATTAGTTTAGCAAGGTCGGGTGATTTAGGCTTAAAATTTTTTGGTGCATTTACATTTTTTTGTTTTTCTTTCAGATATAAACTGTAATATTGTTTTGCTTTTTTTGGCTTTGGGCAACCATTTTGTGCAGATTTCTTGACCTGGCTATGAGTTCAGCATGTGAGAGGGTACTGAGTTTAGTGTGTGAATC
>NW_028145567.1:1192500-1227500 GCF_977016875.1 Pavona decussata
CTTCTCCAGCTACGTTCCTTCGATTATTGTTTGAACCTAAAATATAAGAATGACAATATTATAATCAACTGTTAGTGGATATTGACGACTGAAGTAATTCATGAAAAATCAATCACCGCATGCACGGTAGCAAACCTAATGATTGACTAAGCAATTGCCTCAGACTGGATGAGTGAAGCCTGTGCAGGTTTAATGCTCACCTGATTGACTTACAGATTAATGGATTGAGTAATTAGAGTTGATACTTTGATTAATAGAGGGATTAGTTATTATGTCTATCTGATTGATTGATTGATTGATTGATTGATTGATTGATTAATTGATTGATTGCTTACTTGCTTGCTTGCTCATTAGAACTTTTTAACTTTTATCTCAAGCTTCAATCCCGGCTAAAAGAAACATGTTTGATCATAGAAAACATAGCTTTTGTTTTTTTCTTAGTATTGAAGTTTGAGATAGAAGTTAAAATCTGAATGAGGAATATTCTTATGTTTTCAACATAATCATGCTACTCGCGCAAACCACTCTTTTAAGTTATTTGTAAATCCCACGAAGTAACCCATTTAAGTACTATTTTTTTCCTGTGACTGTGCGTAAATGGTCTGTTGTTGAAGCCGCAAACTTAAAGCAGTTCAAAACTGGACTTCAGCATTTCCTACAATAATTCTGGAACCATAAATTCAACTATTTAACAATTATTCTGCGAGCGTGCATTGGAATTATATAAGATAATAGATAGCCAATGAGGCGCGTAGCACCGAGTTGCCTATAATCATCTCATATCTAACGAGCGCGAGTGGAATAATTGTTTTATTAAAACAATCAAGAAATATTGCTAGATCTTGCTGATTTCTCGTTGCCTGAATAGAACAACCAGAAGATAATTTATAACAATGGATGCTTTTTCTCGGGCATGGTATAATGGCTTATATACCATGGTCGCTAAGCCAATTAAATTACTAGAATTTGCATCATACAATGATCCAGTTTTCAATAACAACTATTCACTCATCACCTGACCAGACGAAACACACCACATCAGCTGTTGTGACTGTCAATCGTTCAGGAGTGAAGCGATATTCCATGGCGGGATAAGTCTGCACAATGTTTCCTCTCTTTCCCATTCCTCCGATGTAGTAAATGTTGGCGTTCTGAAATTGTGAAGGCAGACTATTCCTAGGTTTAAGTATGATCACGTGACTTCTGTCTTGAAACGTTCTTCCGACTTGAGCTGTGTTCAACGCAAGTTGTAGAGTGGTGTTACCATCCACGGCCTTTGTTGTCGGGTCATTCGTAACTCTGTAATGTTAAAAATTGTTTTGAGAGGTTATTAAGGCCCGGTGCATACGTCGAACTTTACATGAGCCGAACCTAATCATTTGGTTCGGCGCATGTAAAGAGCGACGTATGAATCAGTTAGGATCGACAGATTTGTATTTGGGTCGACCTATCGTTCTATTCGACTGCGCCAGTCGAATAGAACAGCAAAAGATCGACTTCGATTCAGACGTCGAACTTTTACAAGTGCCGAACCAAATGCATACGTTACACGTATAAATTATATAAATTATATCTATCCCAGAGGTATGCGCGTTCCATCGAATTGGCATGCGTAAAGGACTTCATTCTGAACAAGATGGCGGGAAAAGAGGAATGTGCTTGTTCTTCTTGTTTAGAAACAACTAAATGTACTTGTCTGAGATGCGAAAGATTTAAAAAAAAAAAGAATCTATTCTTGATGTGCACACGCACTTCAAACCGACAGACAGGCTATATCAAAGGCGAAGCCTCAAGACTTCACAGAACAAAATCTTCAAAAACAGCATTTGAAGAAATCATTACTCCATTCAAACAGAGATAACGCGACAGAGGTTACCACGATAACCTTATAGATAAAACTCTCTCAGAAGTCAATTTCAGCGAAAGAATGTCGGCACTGCAAAACAAACAAAAAACTCGCAAAAACATTTTGCCGTTTGTTACGGAATATCGCCCTTCTGTGCCTAACCTAAAACCATGCAGATGAGTAAATGGCACTTGATAGAAAATCAGCCTCTGCTAAGAGAGATTTACAAAGACCCTTCCCTACTTTCTTACAGAAAAGGGAGATCTTGGAAAGACGTACTCGTAAGACCAAATTAGCATTGAAGGTCATATTCTTTCTATATTGACCAATAGGAGCCGTGTTTGGTCTGTCTTCGTTA
Source organism: Pavona decussata (assembly GCF_977016875.1). Classification (NCBI taxonomy): domain Eukaryota; kingdom Metazoa; phylum Cnidaria; class Anthozoa; order Scleractinia; family Agariciidae; genus Pavona; species Pavona decussata. The sequence continues at coordinate 1,194,705 of NW_028145567.1, forward strand.
TTTTAATAATAATAATAATAATAATAATAATAATAATAATAATAATAATAATAATGATAATCATAATCATAATCATTTAAATGATCAAAAGCGCTATACATGAGTTTAAAAATTTTATATAAAAATATAATAACTATAAAGAATCAAAAGAAATATCAATAAAAACTAATACTAAAATAAACAATTGACCACCCCAATGCCATTTTACCAAACAAGCTCTTCCATGTCAGAATTCATCTTTCCCGCCATTTTGAATCTTGTTGAGAAAGAACAGCCGCTGACCACGAAAATCTACTTTCTCACTTTAGCTTTAAGTTCGACTCCAGTTGGGTTCGACGTCTGAATCAACTGCCGAACTTAATTATTTGGGTCGACCTTAATAGGCATTAGGTTCGGCTCATGTAAAGTTCGACGTATGAACCGGGCCTTAGGCCCGGTGCGTACGTCGAACTTTACATGAGCCGAACCTAATCATTTGGTTCGGCGCATGTAAAGATCGACGTATGAATCAGTTAGGATCGACAGATTTGTATTTGGGTCGACCCGCCGTTCTATTTGACTGCGCCAGTCGAATAGAACGGCAAAAGTTCGACTTCGATTCAGACGTCGAACTTTTCATGTGCCGAACCAAATGCATAAGTCAGGTCAGATAAATTATATAAATTATATCTATCCCAGAGGTCTGTGCATTCCATCGACTTGGCATGTGCGCAAAGGACTTCATTCTGAACAAGATGGCGGGAAAAGAGGAATGTGCTTGTTATTCTTGTGTCGAAACAACTAAATATACTTGTCTGAGATGCGAAACATTAAAAACAAAAATCTATTGTTGATGTGCATACGCACTTCAAACCGACAGAAACTTTCCAGTACAGGCTATATCAAAGGCGAAGCTACAAGACTTCTCAGAACAAAATCTTCAAAAAACAACTTCCGCGAAAGAATGTCGGCACTACAAAACAAACAAAAAACGCGCAAAAACATTTTGCCGTTTGTCACGGAACATCGCCCTTCTGTGCCTAACCTAAAACAATTCAGATGAGTGAATGGCACTTGATAGAAAATCAGCCTCTGCTAAAAGAGATCTACAAAGACCCTTCCCTGCTTTCTTACAGAAAAGGGAGATTTTTGAAAGACGTACTCGTAAGAGCAAATTAGCTTTGAAGGTCATATTTTTCGTATCTTGTTCAATAGGAGCCGTGTTTTGGCCTGTCTTCATTATTTTACCAAACAAGCGCTTCCATGTCAGAATTCATTTTTCCCGCCACTTTGAATCTTGTTGAGTAAAAACAACAGCCGCTGACCACAAAAATCTGTTTTCTCACTTTAGCTTTAATTAAGTTCGACTTCAGTTAGGTTCGACGTCTGAATCAACTGCCGAACTTAATTATTTGGGTCGACCTTAATAGGTATTAGGTTCGGCTCATGTAAAGAGCGACGTATTCGACTGCGCCAGTCGAATAGAACGGCAAAAGTTCGACTTCGATTCAGACGTTGAACTTTACATGTGCCGAACCAAATGCATACGTTACGTATAAATTATATAAATTATATCTATCCCAGAGGTATGCGCGTTCCATCGACTTAGCATGCGCAAAGGACTTCATTCTGAACAAAATAGCGGGAAAAGAGGAATAAGCTTGTTCTTCTTGTTTCGAAACAACTAAATATACTTGTCTGAGATGCAAAAGATTAAAAAAAAAAAAAGAATCTATTTTTGATGTCCACACGCACTTCAAACCGACAGAGACTTTCCTATACAGGCTATATCAAAGGCGAAGCCTCAAGACTTATCAGAACAAAATCTTCAAAAACAACATTTGAAGAAAACATTACTGTATTCAAACTGAGATTACGCTACAGAGGTTACCTCGATAACCTTATAGATAAAACTCTTTCAGAAGTAAATTTCCGCGAAAGAATGCAGGCACTACAAAACAAACAAAAAACGCGCAAAAACATTTTGCGTTTGTTACGGAATATCGCCCTTCTGTGCCTAACCTAAAACAATTCAGATGAGTAAATGACACTTGATAGAAAAACAGCCTCTGCTAAAAGAGATCTACAGAGACCCTTCCCTGCTTTCGTACAGAAAAGGGAGATTTTTGAAAGACGTACTCGTAAGAGCAAATTAGCTTTGAAGTTCATATTCTTCCTATCTCGACCAATAAGAGCCGTGTTTGGCCTGTCTTCATTATTTTACCAAACAAGTTCTTCCATGTCAGAATTCATCCTTCCCGCCATTTTGAATCTTGTTAAGTAAAAACAACAGCCGCTGACCACGAAAATCTATTTTCTCACTTTAGCTTTAATTAAGTTCGACTTCAGTTGGGTTCGACGTCTGAATCAACTGCCGAACTTAATTATTTGGGTCGACCTTAATAGGTATTAGGTTCGGCTCATGTAAAGTTCGACGTCTGAACCGGGCCTAAGAAACCGTTCTCCTCGACACTGATGGAGGGGGCGCGCAGTGGTACGAAATGGACAGAAAATCGGACTTGATCCTGTTTTGCATGCATTTCACTGTTCCTATTCAAAAGATAGCAGAAACGTCTCCCGAAATCATCATGAATTTTTTTAGTGTATAATACACGGAGAACGTTGGAGATTTCTACGCCGGAGTTCGCCCAGAAGAAAATAAAACTGGAACGACTTTAGCAACTTTCAGTAGAAACGTCCGCTATGATGAGAAATTCTCCTCAACGGTACCAGCGCCATGGTCTCAGTGGCCATATTCTGTGTTTATAGAAATTTTTTTCTGTTTGCTGTTTAACCTCTTCGTTATATCTGCAATAGGAGTGTTTTTACAATGGAATATTAGATATATTGTGGAGTATAGGAACTAATCACTACTGACTAATCATGAAATCATTTCAAATTTACATTTCACATTTTCTTGTCTGCAGTTATATAATATTAATATTTTGAGTTAATTAGATACTAAATTAGTTACTCACTGTGAATTGTTTCTGACATCAAAGTCACGTGGCACATCATCAGTTGTGATGTTGTATCTGCAAAGTCAGAGCAAAGAGGTAAGATGGATAGTCCAATTTTAAATTAAAACCCGCTCTCATGCACTTAAGCCACCTGTCGGAGCTTTAAGTATTCCAGTTCCGCAGTATGTCTAGATTGATAAATCCAGGAACTGACGTTACATTTTATTCACACCACGGTTACTCAAGTTACCCTGGTTCTGAATCCTGGCATGAGATCCCTTGATCATGGTAAATCTGGTTATTTCAGACTGCCCAGGCTTACCAGAAATACAAGGGTTAACTAGAGTTTTAAATAATTTTATAGGGTTCAAGAGGCTGTGGTAAGTCTGGTTCGAGAATCTCAATACTCTTGTCTAGACTTCAACCAGAGCTATAACCCTAACCCAGAAATGTTAGTATTGCCATACACGCCATGGATTGGATGCTTGCCTAAGTATTGTACGTTTAGCTTCCACCATTATGTTAATATAATAAAACGTCTATTACCTAATGCACTTTAAAGATGAATATTTGAAAAACGTAATATTAATTATAACTCTTGTCGACTTTTATACTTTTGCCTCTAATTATAAATTAATTCTGTATCAGATTATTTTCGGCTCTGAATTTCCAGGATTATGATACACAAATAAAAAATCTGGCTTATCTAGCTTACCTTAGCCGAAGCACACATCGTTGAGGGGTGTTGGAAGGGAAACAAGGAACTTTCCACTTGTACGATGAAAACTTGCCTTCCATGTTCATTCCGTTGTGATTGACGACTGTGGAAGGGGCGAAGATCACATCAGCCGGTTTGGGAACAACAACGAACTGTTCGTTTTGATCGGCTCCTTGTGAAATCTTGTGTGGTTGGTACGGTAGGCCTCTTACAAGCATCAAATTTGAATTGCCGCCAAGAGAGTTTATACCTCCAGAACTTTTTTCTAAATAATTTACAATGAATGGTGTCCAGGTCCCTCCGGCTGCGTTACACGACTCCTCTGTAATGGGCTTGATGACACATTTTTGGGCAACAGAATTGTCATGGTTTCTTGGGCATCTCGCTCTCCTCCCTCCCTTCATGCACATATCTGCGAAATGGATTTTGACGACAGTGATTATAATTCGACGAGCAAGTGTCAGATGAAATATTCAGTGTTCTACCCCAGAGAGCTCATCCGGGGTGAGTTGCATAAAATTTAACGTCCGCCGTAACTGCTAACGCCAGACATTTAGCCCAGTCACATTCAGTATTTTAACGTCTGACGATAGCACTTTAATACACCCGCCGTTAAGTTATATGCAACTCGTCCCTGGTTGTTTGCGGTAGGTAGAACCGGATAGTTTATAACTGCAATCTAAGAATGTTATCGGTTTTAACAGCTTGGCTAAAAGACGACAGAGCAACGTGTCTGGGAAGTAACTCAGAGATCATAAAATTTTAATAGCCAATTAAGTAAGTAGGATTTTAAAGGAAACTTACATTTTGTCCTATATTCAGGACTATTGACGTAGTTCCTCATGTAACTCAGAGTTTTGTTATCGCTGACCATGATAGCAACGTCCGTCCACGAGGTGGGGCCCCAGTAAGGGTAGTAATCACGCTCCTCGGGGACTTCCAAGCCCCTCCTGGTTCCTTTTGGGTTTTGCCGCGTGCTGATTGCTTGATCTCGTCTCAGGTTTTGGTTAGCGGTGAACAAGCCTACCACATTAACAAGAAGCGTTATAACCGAAGCAATTCAAACAAACGAAAAAGAAAGCTATAAACGGCACTGGTTTTAAAAAGTGCCTATGAAGTAAAAAAACATTGCATTGTTATTAAGTTTACCATGTCTTAATTACGAAATTATTAAAGAAATGCGCTAGAAAAAACAATAAGGTGCTTTTTTAGTCGTACAAAGTAGCCAAAATGAGAAAAATAGTGTCCCGGTATCTGGGAACTAGTCTAGCGTTTGATGACTTAGGAAATGCCTCAAAGATTTGTTTACGACACATCTCGCCTTGTTGTTAGACAGAATCACCCAATATTTTTATCGTGAATATTTTCATGTTCAAGGTTTCTTCCCCCCCCCCCCCCCCCCGCCAAAAAAAAAAAAGTCGGACAATGATGAAGTAATGTCCTTTACTGAAACTTTTCCAACGGATATCTGAAAGAGTCAAGCGATTCAGGCAAAATCGAAGTTAAACATTGCAATCGTTCGACCCGATTCGGATCATGCTGGCGTCGAACAGCTCGAGAATAAGACGAGGACGAAGATCAAGATGGCCTTACCGCTATCGTTCTGCGCGCTCGATTCGAAGGCGACGTTTCAGTAAATGATTGTTTAGTACTTGGATATATTTTGCCGAGATGAAGGCGAAGAATTTCGTAGTTTGCTGGAAATTGTCTCTCCAAACTCAATTTTGTTCGATTTGAGAATGCGAGAGAGCACAGATGCTGCAAATGGAAATTGCACAGGCCCGTCAAAAACTCACTTTTGATGGAAGCAATAGTTTTTAAAAGTCAGGTCAATATATATATATATATACATTCTAGGGCAACTTGAGTCTTTTCGAAATTACGAGCCGGGGCATCTTTGTCCATTTCTCGAAAACCTTAGGTCTTATTTCCTTTCCGAAAATTTTAGTTGACTTTTTTTCGGTACTCGAAACGACATTTTTGTCAATCCGAAAACACTAGGCCTTAAGTTTTTCATACCAGAAAAGTTCGAAGAGAAAATTCCCTTTAGAAAATTGTAGATAATTTACCGAAACGATCCGTTGGATGCCCCTCAGTCTTCTTTGAGGTTGACAGACCCGGCTAAACGACTCCCGCTTTGTGTCTGTTGTGTTGATCGCTGATGAAAGCTTTTGTATTCTTGGTTTTCACGTGACGTCACCTAATTCTTGAATTCAAAACTGGGAGGCCTACAAAATTTTTACCTTTATTCAAGGAAAGATTACCTAAAAATATGTCTGTTCACAATTTCTTAGCTCGATGTCGTGCTTCCTTTTGAAAATAGAACAGTTTCAATTTTCGAGTTTCCATCGTGCGTGACATAAGGAGGGCGGCCGTGACAGAGCTTTTCCGTATCTTAAAAATGACTCTTCGGGTGATTTTCAGCATTCTAAACAATTTAAGTTTGAGGAGAAATATTAATCTTAACATTCGAAAATTCACAAGGGCAAACAAACCTCTTTTCTGGCAAAAGTGAACTCCAGATGTTTTTTCGTATTTCCGGCCGCCATGTTTGTGCCCCTCAGAGGGACACAAACATGGCGTCTCCATACTAAGCTCTATAAATTTATGTGGAACATTTTGTCAAAGAACTCGAGTACGGAATGCCGCACAGACCTGACACTAGAACAGATGCCTTATTTATTTATCCTCTATACCATGTCAATTTCTTGACTTCATTCATGGAATGGTTTCGATTTTTTTTTTCAATGGCGTGACAGTGAAAACCGAGAATAGTTTTGCTTTCTTGTATAAGAGATTCATCCCTTTTGATCAAAATGTGGTGCGACCGCTCGTGATCGTGAGGGGAAATGCTCAAATATATACTGAATGGAAGTTTTCTTACTGTTCGTTTCGATTAGTTTTCGATATGCATGACAATGTGTATGCTACAATTCCCGGGTACAATTGTAGCTCTGTGGCATTGGTTTAGGTTTATCGGCTCAAATTAAGCAAGATTTCTGGGAGCGCTAAATAAATGTTATCTGCTAAGACTGAGGATCCGTTGATCAGTTCTCTACCCGTGATTTCATGCTTATGCTATCAACTGCAGTAAGACTGTTTATCACGGATATGAGAGTGTAATACATCCACACACAGCTGATCATCGTTGTCTTTCGATTTCGAGAGCTATGGCTTGAATCTTTCCTGTGAATTCGGCAAACCGAATCTACTTCTGCCGTAAAGCTTCGTCTCATTCTCGGGAAGTAATGTATACTTATTCCCGGCATGTCAGTTTTTTTTTCGCGCATTTGTCATATTGTATACCTGCCAACTCTCACGCATCATGTGCGCGAGTCTCACGTACTAAAGACATCGATCTCACGCATCAAGGACAATTTCTCACGCCTGACTCACAACTCCGGACAAGTTGTTCTAAAAAACTTCATTTCATTTCAGATTTGTTTTGTATTATTTCTTTGCTCCTTATAGCAATCGCAAAAGCTTTCAAAGGTCGTCGGAATATCGCCGGACATTTTCGGCAACGTTCGGAAATCTTTGGAAGTGGCTCGGACGTTTTTGGAAATCCCGGTCATGACGAGACAAAAATCTTACGCGTTTGACTGAGAAAAAGTTGGCAGGTGTAATATTGGAGTTACCAGCTGCAAAATAAGTCGCCGAGATCGAAGCTAGAAAGTCCCTTCGCAGCCATGACAGTCGTGTGTTCCAAAGTATTTTCTACGTCACAACCTTGTAATACGATCGTTTTGGCAGCGCGCAACATGGAGACACTTTCCGGCGCTAAATTCGAACCTTTCAGGGATCATAATTGCAGATTGAGACGGTTTTGTTCGGCAAAGCCCACATATTCAGACCGAGAAATTCATAAACTAACAAACCGTGACAGAAAAAATTTTACTTCATGGGCACTTTAAGCTGTGTGTTGAATTTTCTTTAACCTTCTATGGAGGCGAAAGGTGTGGTTGTTCTGGTTGCGTGAGTTGACTTTCGGTATCGTTACTTGACTCTATCTATCTGATTCCGGGATAGGAATACATGCAATTTATACTAGAAATCCCTCATTAGAGGTTTTTGGAGTTACTGGAATACAATATATAATAAAAAATTGCAGGGTTATCCCCTATCGCCTCACTGAGTAGCAGTAGGACAATTGAGCTTCGGAGACAAGGATTCGAATCGCCGATCGAAAATAACTCAAAACTGTAAACTGAACACCAATTGTCCACGTTGTTTATCGAAAAATATATGAAACAACAGAACTGTAACGTTAATGTCTTTAAAAAAAATTTATCTACTTGCCCTGAATTCAAACTTAAGGTCAACCATACTCAATTAATCTGCGTGGGTAACTTTGCTTGGTATAAACTGGCTGTCTGGCTCCACTATAGCCCCTATGGTTATTCCAGGCAGCCAGTACTCTAATTTTATTTCTAATATTTTTGCAATGAACTTTACGTAAGGCACGAGTACAAATAAAGACAGTTGTTGTTGTTGTTGTTGTTGCTAGAGAGGTGCTATTTAAGCTCATTCGTTTTGTTTCAAGGACGGATTCATTGACTCTATAACGAGACGGGTTCATTTAGAAATGTTGTAACCAAGCCGTTTGGTTATTGGTTCCTGCTACTCGTGAGATAATACGCGGCTAGGAAGGTGGAGGATCATTGTCCCTTGAATTTACTTCTTTCTCACCTTTGTTTCGCCCCCTGCGGAAATACGCCTGATAGTAATTGGCTGGCTCGTGAAGGCCGCGGTCCTTTTGGATATAACTATTCTCTCTCGCTCTGTTTATAAAACGTTGAGTGTTACGCATTTGACCATTTCGAATCGTGTGAAATTCGAACTCTGTGTTCGTATCATTGGAAGCCATCTTGCCTTCAGGGTATGGCTGACACATGTACTGTAAGATGACTTGTGATTCGACTCTGTCATCCGTCTTTGGGCCGGTGCCATGCTGATTTGTCCACATAATTTCCACTTCGGTTTCGGCGTTACCGTTGCAATCGCTCATGTAGAATTCCTGATAGATTGAAAATAAACGAAATAATGATTTATTTATTAACGAGGTAAAAACCTCCAAGAGAACGTCAAACACTTTTTCCACCTCACTGCCTCGCCTGTGGTTCACAAATGCAGTCAAACCTCCCGTAAGCGACCACCCGAAACGTCAAGCCTAGATGGTCGCTTACGAGAGGTCAGACCACAGTAGCAACGGCGTTCAACTGCTAGTACATAAAGAGGGAGAACAATATCACGGTCGTGAGCCCATACTTGAAATTTGGCCATTTCACTCTTTGTCGTGTAGAGGACGTCAAAGAAATCTACTATTTTTTAACGCACGTGCAGAGCCATTGTTTTGCTCATTAAACCTTTTATTTTTTGACTTCCTTGTCGCCGTCGTTTTTCGTAAGTTTCCTAATGTATAGAGGATAAAACGTATGATTTCGTACCATTGGTAGCTGTCTGAACTCTAGAATGTTATCTCCAGGGTTGTCATCCAACTTGTCTCCGACGTTATACCCAGCTTTGCCATTATTCTAAGAGAGAAGAACATTAATGCAGCAGATATCGCATTGAAGCAGAAAAATAGTTCAAACATGCCGCATTTTACACCAAAAATTAGAGGTTGGTCAGATGATCAAACCAGAAAGGTGGATATGACTGATGTTATATTAAGCGAGTATTTACACCCGCGTCAGAAATATTTTCCATGAGAACCTGATAATTTTCATTTTTTTTTTCCTAGTGATGAGTTAGCCCTTCATAAACAACGTGAAGGTCAAGAAAATACTTCTTAAAGTTTTTATCTCCAAACTGTTTGAAAGGTCACATTTGAAGACATTTGAAGATTCACCCACTGATTAAATTAAAACTGAAACGCTCAAGTTAAAAACCGCCTGGAACCGCAGACATAAAACATGTAGAATCATATAATGGAGATACTAGTTAGCAGTTTATTCTGATTTCAATGGACAGAATGTTCGGTTTCTTTCTCAAGTAGACTGACATATCGCAATCATTTTGAGGAAACAGAACTGGCTCCGCAGCATTTTTCCGTGGGTAGATTTAGAAAAGATGTCCTACGGCCTGTCGCAAACGGCATTCTTACCTGCGAATCAAACAGCCTCCTGGCATTCCTGACGTTAACCCCGTTGCCGTTTAGTCGATTATTGGATCCTGGAGGGAAATGCATGTACATGTCTGACGTGCAAGGCACGATCATGATAAAAGCAGGCAACAGGTAGCCCCAAACAGATATAGCGCTCCTCATGGTCTGTTGGAAAACAAAGCAACAAAACAAGGTGCTTGAGTTAGCGGCTTAACGAGAGGAAAAAATGAAAGATTCTTTTAATTCTAATCTCTCTGCTATATTTTACTGTGAAACTGAAGTACAAGAAACTCGGTAATCTGGAAGTTTGTTCTGTTTGATCCACTTCTCTGCGGAGACCTTTAATAGAGCCCGCAGTTGTTCATTTTAAGGCAGGTTTTCTTTCAATTGGCGCGGAGAAATAAATACATCTGCCTAGCCCTCCAAATGGTTATACAACTTAAAGTCCCCTGAATCTTTCATTTAAGCACAAGCTTACCTTACACCACCAGCTTGATCAGGAACGAACTCTTGCTGACAATTTTCGCTTGATCCAAATGCCCCAGCTGAATTGCGAACCTGAGATTTTATACTGCACTTCTTGAACATTTATTCAACCGCAATGAATGTCGTCAACAAAGACGTAATGGTGATTCAAATTATTTTCTCGAAGCGGAGGTGAAACGTGATCGATATTGAGTGAGCCACAAAGCTGTGCGGTAAGAGAAATACAATTTCCGTCCGCGAGAAATCATTTTCTCATGCCGCTCGCAAATTATCGAAACCGCGATAAATGTCTTATCGATCAAATTCGGTCAGAAGTTTAATATCTAGTGCGACAAACAAGCTCACAATCTATATTTCTGTTGGTCGCTAAATACAGTTTTCGCGTTTAAAAAAAGCATGATTCAAATTTTTGATAAAGCAATAACATTTTCCTAAGAATTCGTCTGGCCAATATACAAGGGTGAAAAGAAGAATCAATTGCATAATATCAATCCTCGAAGATTTCAGTTTACGAAAACGACGTTGAGTCAGTAGGCAGGGGCACCCAACGGATCGTTTCGGTACTGAATTATCTGTTCGGAAGGCCTTTAATCCCCTACAATTTTCTAAAGGAAATTTTCACCACCAACTTTCGTGATATGGGAAATTTAAGGCCTAGTGTTTTCGGGTTGATAAAAATGTTGTTTCGGGTGCCGAAAAAAGGTTAGCTAAGATTTTCGGAAAGGAAATATTTTAAGACCTGAGGTTTTCGGGAAATGGACAAGAATGCCCTAATAATTTCGAAAAGATTCAAGTTCCCCTAGAATGACCGAACAGATAAAGATATTATAGCGCTGCCTAAAATAAACCTATAGAACTTTAAAGGCACTCCAGATAGCCTAAAATAGCGTTTCAAAGGATTTGAGAGAAAACTGTCGTTGGGTGCCCCTGAGTAGGCAGGATCCGTTGTTAATGGAAGTTGAAGGAGTGAATATCCTCGTAATTGTGCTAAACACACCAAGTGTAAACTGTTTAACACAATTTCTAAACAAAAATAACGAAAGAAAAAAGAGACTGAGAGCGATGAAACTTATTAAGTTGTGCAACTTTAAAATTTAGCACATTTGCCAGGACATTAGATTTCCAGTTTTGGAAGTGCAGAATCAGTTATCGTTTTTCCGGCTTGATAACTGTACTCAGCCGATCATCGTTTTCAACGTAAAAGACTAAACTTAAATGTTTAAGGATTTACGATATGGACCGCCAGACTGATCTGAATTAATTTACTGCATGAATATGTTGTTGTTGTCGGATAGCTTTTCTACCAATCACGTCATCTAATCATTAACAATCATTTAATCAACCACGTCCAGCAATTCAGAATTTAACTTCCAAAATCCCTGTTTGCTTCATATAAAAAAGTAAATAAGCACTGAATAAATATATCGCTAGATATTTCCTGTCTTCATAAACTGAGTACATATATTCAATCATTAGTTCCTTCCCGTAAATCTGTAATTAGAAAACCTTTGGTCAGGCTCTGAGTCATTATTTTCAAAATAGAGAACGATATATTTAGTTTTGTTCAGGGAATAAACTGCAAGTTTAATGGAAACGTGTTGTCTCGGGCGTATCAAAATACAAAAATGAAGCTGAAATCTTTATTATAAACGGGATAGCGAAATAAAACACAGATCTAAAGCGGGCTGGCTAGTCCCGGTGTATGATCGTCCGGATCTAGCAGATCGCCCCAATCGTTTCCAAAAGAAATCAATAAAATAAAATAACTAAATAAATAAATAAATACAAATTGCAGTATATGTCAGATAAGATAAATAGTTTCAAAAGTCGAGTAACACCGAATATTGCATAGTTTTCTTGGTAACCGCTCGATTATTCTTTTAATCAACTAGATCGATTTTCAAGGTGAAGGTGAATTTTACATCGGAATTCAGGTCCAGTATGACTCCCCTGCGCCCTGTATATTGACGTATGTTATTGATGTGATCGCTGAATGATACTAGCCTAATGCCAATTAAAAACAAATATAATTTTTAAAGACCCAGGAACAATGAAGTCGCATGCCCAGACTATTGTAGCTACTCTTTGATCGATCTGCCATAGGCCGAGATGTTTTTTGATTGACCATCCCTAGTTTCACTAAAAGGTTAGGATCCCCTTTTGAGTGCAATGACTGGTTGTCCAGTTAAGCTTGGCCTAAGAGTGTTTCTCTTGTCAAACGGAAATGATGATTACTGCCGGTGAACTCATCAGACAAACAGTTTGCTTAAAACATAAAACATTTACTCGCAGTGCGTGTTAAATTTCGCCGCATTCAAGCAGCTCACAACACTAAACACATTCAGTGTAAATGGACACAACAACGCAATCATCGTCTTCCATGATGTAATTTTTAAACTAGAGCTCGAATACAATTCTGGTTTTGCGGAGGAGTTTTTCAACTTTTTGAGACAAAAATTGGTAGAATAACACGATATTCATTCAGGCTAATAGCAAGAAAAGATGTCTTTACAATCTAATAAATTAGAGACGGAAAACAACAGGATTAAGTCTAAACTGTTTTTTCATCGGTAATTCTTTGAAACGGATGAAAACAGAATAATTCTTTTTCTTGATTTTGATTATATTATAAACAAATGGTAAACGGCGTTGCGTGCACTAATAGGTAGCGTTCGATTGACCGTATTCCGGAATAAGAATATATATACTCGTAAATTAAAACGGAATAACTGTTAGATTTCAGTTCTTTTAAAGTAAATCTGGGAAGACATTTCTCAAACTTTTACCGATTCGCGATAATTTAGGAGCCATTTTATACTACATTAATTACTAAAACCTCTTGTGAGTGATTTCTCGCCGCCATTTTATGTTTTCCTGTTCCGGAATAGCGTCAGTCGAACACACCCTAAGTCATGGATGTACTTGAGAGGCTTGCTTCTTCCTATCTCCCACTTGCATCCATAAGGTTTACATTTGTTTAATCCGGGTTTTACTGTCAGTCAGAGGAATCCGTAGTTTTCTCCGAGCAGACTAGTACGAAAAACATGAAGATATTTTACCAAGCACCATCTTAAGAGGCTAGGAAGATGATATTGTGTTCGTTTCTTAGGTTACTTGGATAAAAAAGACACTCGGCTGAAATAATTGTATCTTTACAATTTTTTTATTAATTCAAATCAAGAGAGGATGAAGGTCAAATACAGAACCACTTTTTTATTTCATAAAAAGCTAGACAAACTGAGTGCCTCGTTTGGGGACAAGGATAAAGAGTTGAGAGGTTTATATTTGCCACGGTGACCCCCATGTTCTGTGCCGCCATGTTGGCATCCATTAATGTCGTTATATAGCGCCAAAGCATTTGTGGGAGTATTTTTATAGTTTATTAGTTAGTATCCTTTGTCCAATGTTGCACGCGACGTTTCACAGATCCAAACGCATTTTTTTAGGCTTGTTTTGTTGCTCGCGTAGCGTACGATTTTTAGCGCAATTTTAAATCAGCCAGTCAAAACCTTGCAACGTGAATTTCAAAAAAATTCACTGGAATCGTTATCCCTCACCCATGTTACATGACATCGACGTTCCTGGCGCAACATTATTATGAAGTTGAATATTGTTTATTTAGTGACACTATAGCTGCCTGCTGCCATTTTATGATAAGGGTGGTTCAAGATTGCATGCGTGAGCCCGCCAATGTATTTTGTAGGTTCTATGTTTTAATTTCATGTACCTTCCGGAGCATGACACCGAAAGAAATTTACAAACTTACTCGCGATCACGACTTGGGAAACACGAAAGCTATGAGAAAGCTTAAATGAAGGAAAATCTCTTTACAAGAATTTCTTAAGACGGATGTATGTGTTTTATATCGTGCCAAAAAATATCCCGTATATTTTCATTTTGCCATTTGTTTGTCTCCAATTTTTCTAGAAACAATTTTTTCCGCATTAATTTTAATTACTCAGTGGCATAGGTGGTGTGCCCCTGGTTCTTAAAATATCTTATTTTATTCATCTGCATGTTTTTTTTTGGTAGGCGAGAAAATACTTAACCCTAAAAACATTTAAACCACAACAATAGGCAAAGTTTGATATGCCACGGGAACGTTTTTTGTGGACGTGTTCATTTGATAGTATCCCGCCTTCGCAAGTTAAATAAACATGCGTATCAGTTCCTGTGCACTCAGTAAACGTTTACATATAGCTCAGTCAACTCCAGTTAACTGTTTTGAGCGGGACACCCTCGGGACGGGCGAGTGAGTTTCCGTAACAAAGAGAGTCCGTAATGGTGGAATTAGTAAGATTGGTAAATTTGGTTAGAGTTTTACGATAATTTATACCATTTCATCGTCATTAAACTGCAGGCCACTGCGTTAGCGCATTTTTTCCCATTTGAATAATAATTGTCTGTACCTCTTAGCATACGTACAACAACCAAAGAAACATTTCTGTCAAAACAACTTTTTTTTGCCATCTATTTTGCACCCGTAATTAGTCAATGAGGGGTATTGATCCATGATAACTATAAATAAGCAAACCCGTTTGTTCGTATGTCTGCTTGAATGATGTTTCACACATTCAGCCATTGTTCCAGGCAGCAGGCGGAATAAACATCTTTTTTTTTTTGTTGACCATATCACAGTTGCTTTCACACAAAGTTCTTTCCACCGATTTCCGTCAGCTAACGGAAGATAAATGTTTAGCTTAATATTAGAATTCGATGATAAATAATTATGCTCTAATGATCGTTCCAATCTCAATATTTAGCTGTTGTTCAATTTGCTTGAGTGCATGAAGTCATTTGCATACGGAATTTTCCGCATTCAGTTTAAGTAAACCCGAACAGTTATAATAAACAAAAGGAGGTTCAAACCAGGGTCAACGAATTTTTATCCTTTGTTTCTCAATTGCCATTGTTTATTTATTTATTGAAGTACGATGGAGTTTATTCGCAGTCTGTGCTGTTTACAGCGTTAATCCTTTATTTATTGGTCCAAATAGATAAGCCCTTTGCCGTAGTGTCAGCCCTGCAATCGGTTTGGTTTATTTACACGTGAAGGTGACGTCTTGCACGTGCATTTCTATACTACAAGAGATCCGGGAACGGAACGTAACAGAACATTTTATTTTGCGTGTTGTGGTCCCCTCGCCATCCAAAGCTGTAAAAAATTCTACTTAGATTTACGATTGTGTTCGAATGAATAAGCACTGACAGAAACAGGCAAATGCAAACGCATGCGCAAATGCACCCATTCTCGACTTCAAAGCTCTTCCCTTTTGCGTATGGCTGACACTGAGGTCGAGAATGCAAATGCAAGCACCCGCAAGTACGTACGTGTAAACACCGAAAATGCAAATACGGACGCAAGCACAAGAAAATTGATTGTAAATTTTCCTTTTTTGTGTTGGATTCGGCTTGCCCTTAGTAAGCACTTGTCCGGCATGTGTGACAACGGTAACGCAAGTGACCTATCCGCCAGTCTTGGTTAAGGTTACCCGGGACCTTCAGAGGAGTCTCGGGTCCAAGCAGTGTAGCGCGTCCGGTTTAAACTGTAGATACCCAAAACCCATATCAAATTAAAGCTTATAGAGCTGGCTATCAAACTATACCAAAAATTTTGAAATAAAATGAATTGTCGAATTTTTCACGACCTCTAAATGCGAGCGTCCGAATCACCTTTCAAAAGTTACAAGTCAAAGCGAATTTTGTTTTTCGCTAATTTAATTTGCTCCTCAGTTTCCGGACCCAAAGCGCTAAAAAAGCGTGTCTGCGTTTTGGCATATTCAATTCCAGTAAAAAGTTACAGAACATTTTCGATATAGATTTTAAAAAATGTGGAGTTATCAAACAAAAATCGCTCTTGGAGAAAAAATATTTCGAAATAAAAAATTCGCAGACTTGTTTTTGTTGTTCACATGTTAAACTAGCTACCGTCCAAATTTGAAGGCAAAAGAATAAATTCCCTTTGAGTTTAGCGCTTTGAAGTGGCTCCTCCAAGTGAAAAAAATTTATTCGAGAAATCAGCGCTAAAAATCCCGGCGGCAATTCGTTTTATTTCAAAATTCTTGGTTTAGTTGGATAGCCAGCTCTATAAGCCTTAATTTGATATAAGGGTTCAGGTATCTACAGTTTAAACCGGACGCGCTACATCGCTTGGACGCGAGACACCTCTGAAGACACCTCTGAAGGTACCGGGTAACCTCAACCACTCCAAATGCGCATGTGTGCATGGAATTTCCACCGCTTAGTTACATTTGAGTACTTGTGTTTCTATTTAAGTTTGCG
Source organism: Pavona decussata (assembly GCF_977016875.1). NCBI lineage: Eukaryota > Metazoa > Cnidaria > Anthozoa > Scleractinia > Agariciidae > Pavona > Pavona decussata. The sequence continues at coordinate 1,211,236 of NW_028145567.1, forward strand.
TTTACGCCGCACTCGTAACCCAGCCTGAAAATGTTACCACGTTGAAATAATTCCTTTAGTTATCGGGGGCAAAAATATCTTGTTGAAAAATCGAAATGAGGTAAGCTAGCATTTTAGCAACAACCGCTCTTAAATTCGGAATCCAAAACTTTCTGCAACTTCCAAAATTCTAATTGGACATGAAAACAGTTGATGAAAGAGCCACTTTGTGGAAGCCACTGAAATTCCATTTATTCAATTTGAAATTAAGTTTTCAGCTAAAACTCGATCCGAACAGATCAAACCGTACGAACTGTAATAATTGACCTACGCAGATATCCTTTTAAGGCGGTTCGAAAGGGTTTCATGCTGCTATAGTATATGTGAGATAATAAAAGATTACAAGAAGCAATTCAGATATCTTTACAACTCTGCTATCAGGTAACTGTTTAATGCCAATCAGTTCTCATATCATGGCAGTTACCATGGTGACATTTCAGACAGATTATCGGACAAACTAAGTCGATACCGTTTTTACTGCTTTTTTTGGAAGCTTGCTACCAGGGGGGGCTAGCAGCGAGGCCTGGAACCGAGTTTGTATGATCGCCCCAGTTAAGAAATTTGGCCGAGCGAGACTAAGTACCGATTCTTTGATAAACAAACATAGCGGCGATTTTATGTGAAGGCGCGTCTGTGCGGATTCGCAAACAATTAGGCTATTCGACGTCCAAACATCACAGGAAAGTTTCGGTCTCTCTTTTACCTGACGTTTGGTCATCAAGAGGGATCACGGATGCAAATTCTGCAGCGAGAAACGAAAATACCGTAACCAACGACTAGCTGACCCACATAGTTCACAGGGCTAGACCAGTAAGACTTCTTCCGATTCCACTTTATCGTTACCTTCCCTATAGATTTTTTTCATTTAAGTACACTGTAGAATCTCCTCCCTTTACAGCAACTACCCACTGGGAGTCAACAAACTGTGGATGTTCTGGTGATCTAATTCTCTGTTTTGCTTAAGTTAAACTGTTACTGTCATACTCTAAACAACAGATTTTTCTTCTCTAATCTCTTCTAAATGGGGAGCAGTTGAGAGGTGATGTTAGCAGCATTTTGCTCTTCAACTTTGCCAAGTGAGCCACAAATATTGACTTTTGAATTCATTATGTATGCTTGGTAATAAATCTCATCATTTTAAAGAGGTGAAGTTATCTTTCATTAATTTAGATTTTGTCTGTCATACCTCTGGGGTGAGAACTGGAACATAAAAGAGGCAGGGCGCAGCAATACTCCAGCCAGTCATTACACTGTGCAAGTGTGTGAAAACGTGCAGTAATTGCATAATTTACAATATGCTAATTACACTTGACTATGTACCAATTAAACAGTATTGCAATATGTTACAGTTCTGATGTATATTGTCATGTTTTGATGACATAATTATACTGCAGAGTAATGTGTTCAGCTGGGTTAATCCTTGAGTTGCTAGAAACACTTCAGTAATCAAGGGGTGATAATTTAGATTGTCTTCTTCGAAATGGCTGTTCAATACATAGAGAAAAAATGGTTGATTTACCATCCCGGGATCTATTTGGTACTGTATCTCCCTTGCAGTTGGGTTTTAGGGTGTATTCCCAGTAGCCCCATTTTGGCATCCACCAATGGGGGAAAACCACCATACCGATACAGGTGTTCATGGACATCTGTATTGTAAAGGGTGACAGGTAATACAATAATATTTACATGTACCTTCCAAGGTTTCTGCACATGCATGTGGTTTCTGCAAGATCTCAGTGTACCAGTACATTGTTCACCCGGTGCTACTGAACTCAACTTCCCAATTTTTTGCACGAGAGAATAAGGACCTGAATGTCTTTTCACGTAAGTTAATCTCCCCACACAGACAAGAGACAAACACCCTTGCAACCGGCGGCTCCTACAAACCTGGTAGCTCTATTCACAATAATGTTGAGCAATCTTCTTCTGAGATCTTTATCAGCTATCCTTTCCAGTTGCAAAATTTTCTTATCTAAAAATTTCTTAAGGACTCAAGCCGTTTTCCTTGTGTATGCATTGAAACAATTTGTGCATTAAAATTAAACTTACAGGAATAACTGTCGTCACGCAACATTTAAACAGAGGGGGAATTCCATAAAATAAACATGCTGTTTCATGCGTAACGACGCTTTCAACAGTTGATACGCATAAAATGTGGGACAAATACTTTTAATAAGCTTACATTAAAGTTCCAAGCCGATGTTGAGAAATAAGCTTACATTCTGGGCTTTCGCGATGACAGTCGTGATACACTACGTGGCTTCTAGTTTCTTCAGAACTGAACAACAATCGAAATTGAACTCTACTATGTTGTCGACGTACAATATCTTCCTGAGACGACGAAAACCATAATCGTTCGCTACACTACAAATCATATTCTTCACCACATACACTCGCTGAAAACATGTCGCTCGCAATTTCATTGCTGACGACTCTACTAACCTAAAACAAAGCTGGCACCTCATTCCAGCGGTCTTGATTAATCGCAGTGTTCAAACTTCGTACTACCGCAAAATAACATGCTAACAGTAAAGTAACAATGACTTAATACGAATGCGTTTTCCACCGTCGAGTCGCCACAGACAAAAATAGCATGAATCGATGAACCCTTCGCATTTCGCGCATGCTCGTTACGGTTTTCGAATGATTGACAGATTTCTTTACTGGGGCGATCATCACTTTTCGAAAAGCGGCAAGATCAAAGGTAGCTGCCAGCCCCCCCTGCTTGCTACCTTACGAAGTTACCTTTTGTGGCACTATAGAGTGTTTTTACATGACGTCACGGCGGCCATGTTGGTGTCCCAAACTAAACCTCTGGGAATTGAACTCTGTTTTTATGCAAATACTTTCTTTTGTTTCAGTAAACCAACATGGCCGGTAGTCACGTGAATGAAAACGCTCTATAACGAAAAGTTATCCGGGTAGAACTACTGGTATTCCGAGAAAAACGACGATTTCTCATTCACAGAAAATTCTACTGGTTAAGTTCCCCAAACTTGTCTATTAGCAAATGGCACTGAATGAATGTGATAGGTATCAAGATAGGTCGTTGCGTAAAGTTTTGAGGTATAGTGAAATGTTTCCTGCAGGCTTTATTTCCGGTTCGCCCAAACTGCATTTTCAACTTCCGGTTCGATGCGCGCGCCATTTTTGATAGGAATTTTGATTCGTTCTGCTGTCACGTGCATGGGAACTAAAAAAAAACATTTTAAAGTGTTTTAATTAAATGTTTTCGTTGGGTGCCACTGAAAATTAAGACTTTAATAATATTTATATAACTAAACTTTTAAAAAGAAAGATTATGATCATTCAGTCTTATACATAATGGCACCTTTTATTTGTATATTTTTTTCATCAGTCTATCACGACCTGCTGGGTTAACAAAGGGAGGTTCAGAGGAAGCTTATGGCATCTGTCACTTCGGTGTTTTTGTTTCTCAGTTGCTTGAAGTAACTCAAGAACTTACTGAACGGTTTAAACCTTGATCTGTGATTAGCCTCTGAAAATTCTAAAAAACACTGGCAAAGTTTCTGGGGCTAAAATTTACATTTTGGGTTATTAATCACACGTGATTAAAGATTTCTAAACCCCTGGTTTGAGCTTAAACTGGCTAGATTTACCTCAATTTAGCCACAAGAGAAATGTGCTGGTCAACATTTTTCAAGCATGTAAAGTGGTTACTGAGATGCAAGAGGTCTCGAACATTAATCATCATAAGCCCACCCTTGAACGATGCCATCAAACATTTAGTGTCGAGATTAGTAGCCTGCATCTGAAATACAATAAAGACCCGTAAATCATACAGATATTGTTTTCTTGTTAAGATAGACGCGGTTATTACGAACTCCAGCTAGCGGGACCGTCTGCTCTGGAACTGTCCTCTAACCATTAGCTGCTGGTTTTGCTTTTGGTTTTTGGAGGTATCGTATACATCGCAAACTTGATCGTGATCCTTCATTCAGTAGGGGCGACTTATTTATAATACGCAATAATACGAAAAAGCTCCCCAACGACAAACTCTAAATTAATCAGAACGTATACGCTATTTTAAGGTTATTTAATAAATAATCAGATGAAAGACCTATGCGTTCAGTCGACGATACAAATGCCGTTTTGATCGAACAAGAAAAATGATATCACTACAACAAATTAGAAAACAATCCTTGAACGGTACTGTAACTTCAGACTGTTCTTTATTTTAAACCTGTAACAATTTACATCATCTGAAAACAAACGAGGATCCCTTGTGCAAACGTGTGGTTAAACGTGTTACTCGTGTTATAAGTGTAACAAGCCATATTGAGAGATATGATGTGTCCTTAATATTGTTTGAATAAGTTTATACTAAGAAATACTATCGGGCATGGCTACCCAACTTCCAATACCTACACCGAGTGCTAAATTAAAAAAGGAAAACCCCAGAGTAGATTTCAGTTACGCAAAGACTTTCTACGGAGGGGTTACGGTGATCTGCTCCATGTGACGTCGATTGGAGAAGTTGTTATTGCGCGTGCTCATATAACAGTACTCCCCAGGTCGCGTGATGCGGAAACACGGCGGGTTGCAGGAGGCTGGAGCGTTATTCAATTGAGCCTGCAAGGGGTCATCACCGACGTAGCATCCCTTGTTGAGGTGAAGATTCAGTTTATCGGCGTCGAATTCATTCACGTAATCAACCACTTCAAGAGGCAAGCTGGAACAAGCGGGGGATTGAAGAGAACTGCATCCTTCCTATACCCAGCACACGTTGGTGCGATCAGTACCTGGAATGCAAATGTAAACGGCTGTTAGGTTTTCCTCCAAACCATTTCTCTTCCATTACAACTGAATGCAGCTTGCAGTTTCCTTTACTGCGCGGCTAGTTGAAGGTCAGTTCATGACTGAGTCCGGTTAAAAGGAAACCACGCTGAATTAGAAACTGAAGGCTAATTGCTGGAAGGAATTAAGTGTTTGAGATGGGAGGGGTGGGGGGAGGGGGGGGGGGCGGAGTTGTGCTCTCAGAATTTCACGGTACGCCAGATGGCTTGGCAGGTTGTCATTTGTACAGTTGTAAAGTTTTCATTGATGAGAGAAATCTACTTACGGTCCCTTCCTTCTCCAGCTACGTTCTCTCGATTATTGTTTGAACCTAAAATATAAGAATGACAATATTTTAATCAATTGTTAACCTCTTACTAACCGAGCGCGATGGCCGTACTGGGGAATATTGGCCCGAGGTCGTGGCAGTACGGACCGAGCGCAGCGAAGTCCGTACAAGAACGACCGAGGGCCAATATTCCCCAGTGCGGCTCGAGCAAGCTAGGTTAGTATTAAAGTAGTTTATTATATGGCACTCGGAGCAAACTTGTTTATTTATAGAAACGCACTTCCGGTCACTTGAATTCAAAGGGTTTCCCGCGTGACGTGTTTTTGATGACGCGAGCAACCCAGAAAGAACAAGCTTCGGTACCACGAGTTTGAAAGCAAATTTACTGGACGTTTACATGTAATCATGTTGATTATAGAAAAGACTTCAAGAACGATTTGTAGCGGAATTTGACGAAAATTTTAACAGCTGCGGTTTGTTTTTGAAACTCACAAAACTGGTTTCGTCGAAACTTTACCAGCCCATCACAAAGTACAGATCGAGAAAAGGCTGCTGTGAAAATCACATTCAACTTTAAAAGAAGCAGCATTAAGTCAATCGTCCTCATCGCACTCATCTCTGGCTTGGAAACCCAAGTGTAGGGATAAAAACCACCACACAGTTCTTTGAGAGTGCAACTGTATTGGAGTCGGCGGATTCTCCTGCCTCAAAAAGAGCATCTTCTTCGTTTTCGTCAATCGTCTGAGCGGCTTGCAGCTTGTTTCTTCTGTCCTGTTCAGTTGTGAACTAGTGACTTGTAATTTCCAGCTGGAACTCTTCTCGATTTTTCAAACTCATTATCCTTGAGTATGTTGAATGGATATTTTTCTCAGATAAGTATCGCTGTATATTGCGCTGAAAACTAGAAAATGTTGCTGGCTCGTATTCACCTTATATTGACGACTGAAGTAATTAATGAAAAATCAATCATCGCACGCACGGTAGCAAACCTAATGATTGACTAAGCAATTGCCTCAGACTGGATGAATGAAGCCTGAGTTGAACCAATGGATTGAGTAATTAGAGTTGATACTTTAATTAATAGAGGGATTAGTTATTATGCCTATCTGATTGATTGATTGATTGATTGATTGATTGATTGATTGATTGATTGATTGATTGATTGATTGATTGATTGATTGATTGATTGATTGATTGATTGATTACTTACTTGCTTGTTTGCTCATTCGAACTTTTTAACTTTTATTTCGAGCTTTAATCCCGGCTAAGAGAAACATGTTTGATCATAGAAAACATAGCTTTTGTTTTTTTCTTAGTATTGAAGTTCGAGATAGAAGTTAAAATCTGAATGAGGAATATTCTTATGTTTTCAACATAATCATGCTACTCGCGCAAACCACTCTTTTAAGTTATTTGTAAATCCCACGAAGTAACCCATTTAAATATTCTTTTCCTATGACTGTGCGTGAATGGTCTGCTGTTGAAGCCGAAAACTTAAACCAGTTCAAAACTGGACTTTAGCATTTTCTACAATAAGAAACCTCTCTCCTTGACATTGATGCAGTGGTACGAAATGGACAGAAAATCGGACTTGATCCTGTTTTGCATGCATTTCACTGTTCCTATTCAAAAGATAGCAGAAACGTCTTCCGTAATCATCATGAAATTTTTAGTGTATAATACATGCCTGGTGGTCTGTCCAATCTTGTCAAACGGAGAACTTTGGGAAGTTTTACGCCGGAGTTCGCCGCGAAGGAAATAAAACTGGAATGACTTTAGCAACTTTCAGTAGAAACGTCCGCTATGATGAGAAATTCTCCTCTGCGGTACCAGCGGCATGGTCTCAGTGGCCATATTCTATGTTTATAGAAATGTTTTTCTGTTTGCTTTAACCTCTTCGTTATATCTGTAATAGGAGTGTTTTTACAATGGAATATTAAATATATTGTGGAGTATAGGAACTTATCACTACTGACTAATCATGAAATCATTTCAAATTTACATTTCACATTTTCTTGTCTGCAGTTATATAATATTAATATTTTGAGTTAATTAGATACTAAATTAGTTACTCACTGTGAATTGTTTCTGACATCAAACTCACGTGGCACATCATCAGTTGTGATGTTGTATCTGCAAAGTCAGAGCAAAGGGGTAAGATGGATAGTCCAATTTTAAATTAAAACCGGCCCTCATGCTTACGAGATATCAGACCACAGGGGGTCTAAATTTTGAACTCATTAGCATAAGGTGACTCCAGTGATTCAGTAGCCACAAAAACGTTTTTAAACTTTCCAAAATTATATTGCCAAAGAATTTCAGTATCCCAGTTGATGGTTTGCCTGTGATAAATTACCTAATATGGCGAATGGGTGGTCGCTTACGAGAGGTTCTAACTATTGGGATTCCACTGGGGAAATTTTGTTATTTTGGAAAAGTGGTCGCTCAAGAGAGGTGGTCGCAAGGGAAGGTTCCGACTGCATAGCGCCCTTTTTTTTCATCTTTAGTGCTAAGTATTAGTCTTTCTAGTTTTGACTCTTTCTCCGTTATTTTAATTCCTTTATCCTCCTAATGTATATTGTGGAGATGACTGGGAGAAGAAGAAGAATAGGGACCTTACGATAGCACGACGGCAACGCCAACGCAAAACGTCACTAAGAATTTATATTCACGTTATCTTGTCTAATTTGTAATTATCCCAATCCGACCCGTTAAATTTGCACAATGTGAACGGATTATCAAAGGACATGATTAGTAGCAACGGCGTTCAACTGCAAGTACATAAAGTGAGAGAACAATATCACCGTCGTGTGCCCACACTTGAAATTTGGCTATTTCATTCTTTGTCTTGCAGAGGACGTCAAAGAAATGTACTATTTGTTAACGCACGTGCAGAGCCATTGTTTTGCTCATTAAACCTTTTATTTTTTGACTTTCTTGTTGCCGTCGGTTTTTGTAAGATTCCTAATGCATAGAGAATAAAACGTATGATTTAGTACCATTGGTAGATGTCTCAGAGAACTCTAGAATGTTATCTCCAGGGTTGTCATCCAACTTGTCTCCGACGTTGTACCCAGCTTTGCCATTATTCTAAGAGAGCAGAACATTTATGCAGCAGATGTTATATCAGTATCGCATTGCCAAAGCAGAAAAACAGTTCAAATATACCGCATTTTACACCAATAATTATAGGTTGGTCAAGTGATCAAACCAGAAAGTTTCACATTGAAATATAAGGTGGAATGATATGATGTTATATTAGGCGGGTATACGCCCCCCGTCGAAGATATTTTCCATGAGAACCTGATAATTTTTTTGTTCTAGTGATGAGTTAACCCTTCATAAACAACGTGAACGTCAAGAAAATACTTCTGAAAGTTTTCATCTCCAAACTGTTTGAAAGGTCACATTTGAAGATTCACCCAAATTAAATTACAACTGAAACGCTCAAGTTAAAAACCGCCTGGTGAAGTGCGATAAACCGCGGTCCTAAAACACGAAGAATCATATAATGGAGATACTACCACTCTTGATACTACTTAGCAGTTTTTTCTGATTTCAGTGGACAGAACGTTTGGTTTCTTTCTCAAGTAGACTCACATATTGCAATCATTTTGAGGTACAGAACTGGCTCTGCAGCATAATATTCAATAAACAACACAACAAGAAAGTTATGCTTAAACCTTTAGAATTCCGTGTATAGATTTAGAAAAGACGTCCTACTGTCGCAAACGGCATTCTTACCTGCCAATCAAACAGCCTGATTGCATTCCGGGCGTTGAAACCATCGCCGTTCAGTCGATTATTGGATCCTGGAGGGAAATGCATGAACATGTCTGACGTGCAAGGCACGATCATGATAAAAGCAGGCAACAGATAGCCCCAAACAGATATAGCGCTCCTCATGGTCTGTTGGAAAACAAAGCAACAAAACAAGGTGCTTGAGTTAGCTGCTTAACGAGAGGAAAAAATGAAAGATTCTTTTAATTCTAATCTCTCTGCTATATTTTACTGTGAAACTTAAGTACAAGAAACTCAGTAATCTGGAAGTTCGTTCTGTTTGATCCACTTCTCCGAGGAGACCTTTACTTGAGCCCGGTTATTCATGTTGAGACAGGTTTTCTTTCAATTGGCGTGGAGACCTAAATACAACTGCCAAGCCCTCCAAATGGTTATACGACTTAAAGTCCCCTGAATCTTTCATTTAAAAGCACAAGCTTACCTTGCACCACCAACTAGATCAGGAACGAACTCTTGCTGACAATTTTCGCTTGATCCAAATGCCCCAGCTGGATTGCGAAACTGAGATTTTATACTGCACTAGTTGAATATTTATACAACAGCATGTCAAGAAAGACGGAGTGGTGATTCAAATTATTTTCTCAAAGCGGAGGTGAAACGTGATCGATATTGAGTGAGCCACAAAGCTGTGCGGTAAGACAAATACAATTTCTGCCCGCGAGAAATCATTTTCTCATGCCGCTCGAAAATTATCGAAACCGCGATAAATGTCTTATTGATCAAATTCGGTCAGACGTTTAATATCTAGAGCGGCAGCAAGCTCACAATCTCAATTTCTGTTGGTCGCTAAATATATATAGCTTTCAAGTTAAAAAAAAAAAACATGATTCAAATTTTTGATAAAGCAATAACATTTTCCCGAGAATTCGTCTGGCCAATATACCAGGGTGAAAAAGAAGAATCAATTGCATACTATCAATTCCCGAAGATTTCAGTTTGCGAAAACGACGTTCAGTAAGATCCGTTGTTAATGGAAATTGAAGGAGTGAATATCCTCGTACTTGTGCTAAACACTCCAAGTGTAAACTGTTTCACAATTTCTAAACAAAAATAACGAAAGAAAAAAAGAGAGAGAGAGAGAGAGAGAGCGCGATGAAACTTAAGTTGTGCATGCAACTTCAAAATTCAGTACATGTATACTTTGCCAGGAAATTAGATTTCTAGTTTTGGAAGCGCAGAATCACTTATCATTTTTCTGGCTTGATAAATGTACCTAACCGATAATCGTTTTAAACGTAAATGTTTAAGGATTTACGAGATGGACCACTAGACTGATCTGAATTAATTTACTGCATGAAAATGTTGTTGTTGCTATCGGATAGCTTTTCTTCCAATTCTACTGATTAATAGGAAAACAAATATTGGTTACTGGTTATGCCCCGTATATTGTCGTATGTTATAGATGTGATCACTGAATGATACTAGCCTAATACAAATTAAAACAAATATAATTTATAAAGACCCAGGCACAATGAAGTCGCATGCCCAGACTGTTGTAGCTATAAATCTTTGTTAAGTTAAATCTATCTGCCATAGGCCGTGCTGTTTTTTGATTGGCCATCTCTAGTTTCACTAAAAGGTTAGGATCCCCTTTTGAGTGCAATGACTGGTTGTCCAGTTAAGCTTGGCCTAAGGGTGTTTCTCTTGTCAAACGGAAATGATGCTTACTGCCGGTGAACTCATCAGACAAACAGTTTGCTTTAAACATTAACCGTTTACTCGCAGTACGTGTTAAATTTCTCTGTATTCAAGCAGCTCACAACACTAAACAAAGTGTAAATGGACACAACAACACAATCATCGTCTTCCATGATGTAATTTTTAAACTAGAGCTCGAATACAGTTCTGGTTTTGCGGACGAGTTTTTCAACTTTTTGAGACAAAAATTGCTAGAACAACACCATATTCATTCAGGCTAATGCAAGAAAAGATTTCTTTACAATCTAATAAATTAGAGACGGAGAACAACACAACTGTTTTTTTATCGATAACTCTTTGAAACGGATAAAAACAGAATAATTCTGTTTCTTGGAAAGTTTATATTTGCCACGGTGACCTCGATGTTCTTTGCCACCGTGTTGGCAGCCATATCTCGTTATATAGCGCCAAAGCATTTGTGGGAGTATTTTTATAGTTTATTAGTTAGTATCCTTTGTCCAATGTTGCACGCGACGTTTCATAGATCCAAACGAATTTTTTTTTTGTTTGTTTTGTTGCTCGCGGAAAGCCTTATGTCTGAAAACGGATGAGTGTACGGTTTTAAGCGCAATTTTGAATCAGCTTCAAAAAACCTTGCAACGTGATGGCAGCGCCAAAAATTTTACTGGAATTGTTACCTCGAAGTTCCTGAAGCAACATTGTTATGAAGTCGAATATTGTTAATTTATTTACACTATAGCAGCCGTTTTAAGGTAGAGGGTGGTTCAAGATTGCATGGGTGAGCCCACCAATGTATTTTGTAGGTTCTATTCGTTTAGGGGTGGCAACCAAAGTGAATACATAGAAAAAATACTTGAAAAAGTTGTTTTCTGTTTTCTAAGGTGGTGCTCAAGCTTTTCAAGACATTTGTGTAAGGAAGGACAATATAAAGCATTATCGACCCAAAACGAGTTCTTGCGTACGTGTTCTCACTATCACTATCTTATGCCCGCCAGTGGTGGGCAAGCACGTATTCCTAGTAATAACTCATCAGTTTCTGTCTTCAATTTTGTCCAAAAGTTTTTAAACATAAAGGACATACAATAATAGCTAGGTTAAGATAACGAAATAAAAAGTAGGTAACAGCGTTCGTTCAGGAAAAAGATAACCATTCAGTAATTGACGAAACAAAGCATCACACAACACACGTGCATGGCCATGTTTTTAACGTGCGTGCGCTAACATTATTGTGAAGTTAAATTGTATCAATATTGTTTATTTAATGACACTATAGCTGCCTGCTACCGTTTTATGATAAGGGTGGTTCAAGATTGCATGGGTGAGCCCGCCAATGTATTTTGTAGGTTCTATGTTCAGGGGTGGCACCCAAAGTGGATATATAGAAAAAATATTTGAAAAAATTGTTTTCTGTTTTCTAAGGTGGTGCTCGAGCTCATGTTTTCAAGACATTTGTGTACGCTCACACAAGTTGACCTGAGTAGATTCTGCTGAATTTTTAAGCGCCCCCCAAAATTCTAGGGAACAAGATTCTCTGTAACGAGCTCTGAGCATTGGCCTTCCGAAAATTCTCACGGTGATACCCGCAAAAAAAAAAAAAAGTTGTCGTGAAAATGTTTTCAAACTAAAATCTCTGATTGTTCACTGCTATAAGATTATTTCAACAGAAGTAATAAAAAAGATGGGTCACACTGTCCACGAAAGAGCTACGGATGTTTGCAATAATCGCTTTCTGAAATGGGTTTATTTCATTACTTAATGCCATGTCTGGTGATACCGGAAGTTATATAGATAAAACAGAACTAAGAAACACAGTATACATAGAATGTATGAAGCATAATTGAAAATTTACGATAAATTCTTTGCAGGGAAGCACAATATAAAGCAGTATCGACCCAAAACGAGTTCTTACGTACGTGTTCTCAGTGTCAGTGTCTTATGCCTGCGAGTGGTGGGCAAGCACGTATTCCTAGCAATCAGGAATAGCTTAAATTAAGTTATTGGCCAAAGAAAGGCAAAAGCACTTGCAAAGCTATCAGCATCTTCTGCGAAAAATGTTGCAGATAACTAAGTTGGCAGTTTTACAAATAAATGTTTTGTTTTTTTTTCAGCATGTGGTTAGACATCAAAATGAGGCAATGTAGGTTGGCGCAATGATGTGTAATGAATTCAAACAAAACTTATGAGTTTCTGTCGTCAATTTTGTCCAAAGGTTTTAAACAGAAAGGACATACATTAATAGCTTGGTTAAAATAACGAAATAAAAAGTAGGTAACAGTGTTCGTTTAGGAAAAAGATAACCATTCAGTAATTGACGGAACAAAGCATCATCTAGCGCACGTGGTCATGTTTTTAACATTCGTGCGCTAATTGCGTAAGAAGTTATACGCAGTAAGAATGCGCAATGCAATTCAACGGACCCGAACCTATAATGGCCTTATTTCACCCTCCAAAAAAAAAGAATATACTGCTAGCTCAATGTTACTAAAGTTGTAAGTGTTATTACATAAAATAAAACTAGTTTTGTTTTTCGGAGGCAATCAGGAACACATATTCACCTTTTTTGGATGCCCCGGAGTTTTAGGTCCATCTCATTTGTTTGCTTTTATATGAAATGCCATAATGGACAAAAATTGTCGAGAATTTTTTTTCTCGAGTGGAAAATTTGTGATTTCTTGAGTCGAGATTACTGTTTTCCTCGAGTCAAGATGAATCGTATCAAATTCTTAATGACGGCCTTGTTGGCAAGACCCCGCCTACGGCTAATCATAACAAAGCGATTGAATTAAATTCTATAAGATACCACAGTGACTGTTCAAGTCATTCATTGGACAACCGCCATTTGTTTAGCTGAATCAGCGTGCACGTATGGTTGAGTGTCGCTTTGAAAACCTCTAGGTTATTAGTTGCATTTGAACTGACCACACCCAATCTTAATTACCCGGCTTTCTACTTCTCTTAATATAGTCGTTGTAAATTTTGGCGTGCTTAGTCTGATTGTTCACCACTATAAACTATAAAATTATTTCAAACGGATGTAACAAAAAAGATGGGCCACCCTGTCTGCGAAAGAGCTACGACTGTTTGCAATATTCGCTAGCTAAAATGGGTTTATTTGATTGGTGATTGCCATGCTTGGTGGTACCAGAAGTTATATGAATAAAAAAGAACTAAGAAACAATATACATAGAATGTATGAAGCATAATAAAAAATTTACGATAAATTCTTTGCAGGGAAGCACAATATAAAGCAGTATCGACCCAAAACGAGTTCTTGCGTACGTGTTCTCAGTGTCACTATCTTATGCCTGCGAGTCAGTAGGCAAGCACGTATCGGCCTAGCAATCACGAATAGCTTAAAATTAAGTTATTGGCCAAACAAAGGCAAAAGCACTTGCTAAGCTATCAGTATCTTCTGCGAAAGATGTCGGAGATAACTAAGTTGGCAGTTTTACAAATAAAGTTTCTTTTTTCAGCATGTGGTTAGAAATCAAAATGAGGCAGTGTATGTTGGCACAATGATGTGTAATGAATTCAAACAAAACTTATGAGTTTCTGTCGTCAATTTTGTCTAAAGGTTTTTCAACATAAAAGACATACAATAATAGCTAGGTTAACAGTGTTCATTCAGGAAAGAGATAACCATTCAGTAATTGACGGAACAAAGCATCACACAAACACGTGCATGGCCATGTTTTTAACGTGCATGCGCTAATGACGTAAGAAATTATGCGCAGTAAGAATGAGCAATGCAATTCGATGGACCTGAACCTTAAACGGCCTTATTTCACTCTCTAAAACAAAAGAATATACTGCTTGCTCAATGTTGCTAAAGTTATTACATCAAATATAACTCGGTTAGTTTCTCTGAGGCAATTAGGAATACATATTCACACTTTTTGGAGTTTTAGGTCCATCTCATTTGTTTGCTTTTATATGAAATGCCATAATGGACAAAAATTGTCGAGAATTTTTTTCTCGAGTAGAAAATTTTGTGATTTCGAGAGTCGAGATTTCAGTTTTCCTCGAGTCAAGATTAATCGTATCAAAGTTCTTAATCACGGCCTTCTTGGCAAGACCCCGCCTACAGCTAATCATAACAAAGCGATTGCATGAATGTGTGTTAATAAATTCTGTAAGATACGACAGTGACTGTTCAAGTCATTCATTGGACAACCGTCATTTGTCTAGTTGAATCAGCGTGCACGTATGGTTGATTGTCGTTTTGAGATACTCTCGGTTATTAATTACATTTGAACTGACCATACTCAATTTTAATTACTCGGCTTTCTACTTCGCTAAATTAGTGATTGTCGTTGTCAGTTGCCGCGTGTAGTTTACTGTATATTGCCAATGACTTGGTGTTGTGCTAACCCGATATTCAGCCTTACCGGGATCGGATACAACGAATTATTGTTGATTATATTAATTCATTTAAAATTGGTCGCCCAACATAATGCGTGACTGCTGTCATTTCGGAAATGCATTTACTTATACCTCTTACGCCAGAATCGCAAAATGAGGGACCTGCGATCAGGGCCGTTTAAAATTTGCAGGCAAAAACCGGCCGGAATTTTCGGTTAAAATTTTAAATGATACAGCTTATTACAGTGGAAAGGCTTCGGTAAAGATGGAGATCCTCAAATGTATTCCTCTTTTCCACTACAACCGATTGAAATGACTGGAAAATTCCTGTACCATTTGTCAAAACGACGCTCGCCGATTGGAGCGTGTTCCCCCGTTTCCCCGCCAATATTACCCGGCGGCTTTCTACTTCGCCAAATATCGTCGTTGTCAATTGTCGCGTGCAGTTTACTGTATATTGCAATGACTTAATGTTGTATTAACCCGATATTCAATCTTACCGGGATCGGATACAACGAATCATTATTGATTATATTAATTCATTTAAAATTGGTCGCCCAATATAATGCGTGACTGTTGACATTTCGGAAATGCATTTACTTATACTCTTACGCCACAATCGAAAATAAAAAGGAAGGACCTGCGATCAGGGCCGTTTACCATTTGCAGCCAAAAACCGGCCGGAATATTGGGTTAAAATTTTAAATGGAAAGGCTTCGGTAAATATTGGTAATTGAACTGAGTGGAGTGCAATTTGGTCTGAAATCATACGCGTGATTTCAAAATCAAACGGGCTCGATAGCGCAAGTTTGATTTGAAATCACAAGTATGATTTTAGACCAAAATTGCACGACACGAAGTTCAATTACCACTTAAGAGCAATTCTCCAGGAAAGTGAAGCAAAGTTGGAAATGAAAAATTTTAACCCCCCTTCAATTTTTGTGTGGAGGTAGGTTACCTTAAGGGATAAACAAAAACAACCATATTTGGATCAGCAGATGTATCGTCGCCATGGTAACCGCACTAGATGACGTCGGCCTTGAGACCATGTTTTGAGCAAAAGTTCCATTCTCAAAAAGTAAAAGTAAACGAGTCTGGTTCTCGGGTGGATGAGAACCAATTCAAATGAAATTCATACAGATGGTAGAACCACTCTTCCAGTTTATAAAATTTGCCGTTACAATAATTTGGGTTTTATAAACAAGAAGAAAATGCTCGTCTTACTATGTTCCCTGTCAGCCATTTAGACAAGTAGGAAAAACAAGCACAACCATATTCCTAATTTCTCCGAAAGTACTCTTTCCACATAAACCAAATT
>NW_028145567.1:1232500-1297500 GCF_977016875.1 Pavona decussata
TCGTATAATTTAGATATGAATACATCATTTCAAACAAATCCCAGAAACCTACTGACCGCAAGAGTCAATTTTTGGAGTTGTAAGTCGCCATCAACAGGAAAAGTCTGAAACGTCCGAGGAAGTAAAAAGTAAGGCTGGAGAGAGAGACGCTTCGACCATCGCGAGTTCGCGCTATCCGTGCCTTGCTCCTCGCGAGTTCACGCTTTCTAAGATTCGCGTTTCCCTCCGTGATTTTCAAAAGAATATTAAAACGCTGTTGGCAGTCCCGAGAAATCATATCCCATAAATGACCAGGCTAGCTAACAGGTCAATTTCGACATCTTAAAATTCTTACTTGGCTGCCATACAGGCTAGGCTAGGCTAGGTTAAGAATAAAACAAAAGAAATTGAACAGAGGTTCCTATATGAATATTTGATTTTTTCTTTTATTCCCCTATGCCTGGAAGCCAAGTGAAAATAGTAATAAATGGGTATGTATAGTATGCATTAACAAGTGTGGCACAGTTTCACTTACGTGCTCTTCCTTCCCCGTCGTTGTCTGGATTATTGTTAGAACCTGAAAGAGACAAATAACGACAAGAATGAATTACCGAATTCCGAATCCCTTCTTTTTAAAAAAAGTGGTTTAACCTGAGTTGAGCCGATGTCAGCTGCTGTGAACGATGGGACGAACCAAATGGTTGATTGAGTGACTGATTGATTAATTAGTTAAACTGGTGGCATGTTTGAGTCATTGACTGAATGAATGATAAACTGACTAGCTAAAGCTTGCATTGGTTGGGTAATTGTCGTATTGACAAGCTATTGATTGGTTTTTCAATCAATTGATTGATTGATTGATTGATTGATTGATTGATTGATTGATTGATTGATTGATTGATTGACTGACCGACTCACTGACCGACTGACTGTCCGACAACCGATGATTTACATCGAGCCGAAATATTAATATAATATTATGGTCAAGCTAAGTTAAATTTCTTCTTTTCCAGATCTTTTCAGCTTGGATAGAATTGAATTATTTTTTTTAACTGACCGGACCACGCAAAACACAAGACATCATTTGTTGTAACAGTGATTCGCTCAGGAGTGAAGCGATATTCCATGGCGGGATAGGCCTGTACAATGTTTCCTCTCTTCCCCATTCCCCCGATGTAGTAAATGTTGGAATGCTGGTATTCTAAAGGCAGGCTACTCCGGGGTTTAAGTATGATCACGTGACTTCTGTCTTGAAACGTTCTTCCGAGTTGAGCTGTATTCAACGCGAGTTGTAGAGTGGTGTTTCCGTCGACCGCGTTTGTTGTCGGGTCATTCTCAACTCTGTAAATGACAACAATTGTTGTTTAGGAAAAAATAATAACGGCTCAAGGAATCCCTCCCTTGGAAATCCATGGCGTGGTGGTGTGGGAGGTGGGGGGTAGCGGAAAGTACCAAATCAGTAATGAAATGAACAAAAAAATAGGGCTTATTTCCCTGTCTTTATTTGAAATCTAGAAGGATGAGTTCGATTCTTCACTACTGCGGACATTTCAGGACTTTTCAACTGAGAAAGTATCATCTATTTTTAACGTCACCCTAAAAGGCCAAAAACACATCTGCATCAATGGAAGCGTTAAATTAATGGTCCGGGTTTGTTAAGAATAGTCATCGCAGGATTGTGGATTGCCAGGGTGGAAATGGATCGCAACTTGAACTTAAAATAAATGACCAATTGTATCAAGTTCTTCCCTTTGTGCATCGGGGAAAAAAAACAGTAAAAACTTATTATGGTTTGCTCTTCTTTTGAGAAATCACGTGACATTTTTTTCTCGGAGGTTCAAATCCCTGTAGATTTGACCAAAACAGAGCACAGTCCCTGTGACATTACCCCCCTTTAAGTACCTCTGACACCTTAATGTGTCGCATCGGTGGCCATATACGTTCGTAGAACTACTTTGTTGTTTTCAATAGCTATTGATATCGAGGCGTGGTGCTCACGTGATAATCCGTTGGAGGTCGGATGCACCAGCAGGTACGGATAGTAGCATAAGTATTGCGAATGGAGTTAGAGATGGTGATAAGCGTTATAAAATAAAGTTTTTGCCGAGGTAATCTTCTTCTTCTCCTCGCCATCAGATTGAACAGATCCCCAGAAATGTCTTTCCAACCTCCTTTCCATTTTGCCATCTATCAATGTTTTATTACTTAATCCTCATGATTGGATAGAACACCTTAAACCAGGTGTAGTTTTGTCGCCCCATTTGTAAACAGGAGATTAAGGACTTTAATTTTTGTCGCTGTGTTATGAGTTTGATATTTTTTTTTTAATTGAACTTAATTGCCACAACCGTGGCCAAATTTATTCCAACAAAGTTGTCTGTTATTCTCGCTTACCGGGGAATCAGCTCGACTCATAATTGTGTTTTCAACAAATGAGAATATACCTCGATATAAAATTACTCTATCAAGTTTCTTTTACATGTTCTTTCCTGTGGGATTTCGTAGTTAACATTCTTGCATTTATTGAGGGGCGACCTGCGCCATTTGCATGCGTCTTACATGGTTGGTCGACAGAACAAAAAAACAACAGAACAATGTTCCCAACCCTAAAAATCAATGCATGGTCTATTGTTTACTGACTCATATACCAAATCAGCCACTTACTCTGAATTATTCCTGGAATCAAACTCGCGTGGAACATCATCAGTGGTGATGTTGTATCTGCAAAGAGATGAATTTATGGCAGAGAATGAGTAGGATCATCAGATGCCTAGTCTTTTGAGGAGCCTAGAGGCTCACACTTGTCGGAGCCGAGTAATCCAGTTCTGAGGCATGCCTGAACCAGCTGGGTTTGGGTTGCAAGGATCGTGGCTTAGGGTATGGATGCTAATGTAAACGTCAAAACTATAATTTTAATTGCCATGGAAGTCTGAGCCCCCCATCCACACGAATTCGTTTTCAAAAGTGTCCGTTTCAGTTCCTCTGGGCGAAAACGAAGCAAAATATTTTCATCCACACTAGCGTTTTCGTATCGTTTTCACCTATCCAAACTAAAACGCTCGAAACGATGAAAAGGACTGGGACCTGGGATTGCACATGTGTTAACATTACAAGGCCATCCGCCATCCTGGATAGATGCGGCTCCGATTTGGACCGGAACCGATGGCATGTTACGATCTTCCCGATTGATTTAGGTAATGGGCTTGAGAAGATTTTCTGTAATTTTATTCTGGATTCTGAATTCCGAAACACAAGCAATATAATTGTGGCTCTCGTTTCTTTCTATTGGAAACACAATATCTGGCTTACCTTAGCCGCAACACGCATCGTTGAGTGGTGTTGGTCGGGAAACAAGGAACTTTCCACTTGTACGAAGAAAACTTGCCCTCCATGTTCATTCCATTGTGATTAACGACAGTGGAAGGAGCGTAGATCACATCTGGTGGTTTATGAAGAAGAACAAACTGCTTCTGTTGATCCGCTCCTTGCGACAACTTGTGTGGTTCGTACGGCACTCCTCTCGCCAGCTTCATATCTCCGAAACCATGACAAGTGCTTAAAACTCCACCAGTTTTTTCCACATAATTTGCAACGAATTTTGTCCAGGTTCCTCCAGCGGCCTTACAAGCTTCTGCTGTAATATAACTGGCGACACATTTTTCGGCAATGGTATTGTCATTTTCTCTTGGGCATTTGGCGTTTTTTCCTCCCATAATACACATATCTATATGAAAAAAAGAATTTGAAACAGTAACCTTGATATCCTTTGGTTTGCATAGCAAAGAGGTGTAATAGCGAACGAAGACCGGCAATAAAAAGAAAATATTATCAAGTGAACTTATATTAGAACAATTTTCATTCGCGTGTCGAAAGTACTCTGATGCTTTGGTTTTCTTCACTACGTTCTGTGATTGGTTAGCAAAACTCGAGCCACTTTAATTTCTCAACCAATGAGAAACAAAAGCAAAACCAATGATGTATGTTTTCCCGCGTTTGGCGCTGGTGGCTTATGTTTGAGTCGAGTTCATAGTGGCCCCAGTTGTTCAAAGGCCGGATAACTTTATCCCGTGGTTAAGTCACTATCCGGCAGTTTCAATCTGCACAATATGCACACTCTAACAACAGCTTAGTTTAAGAGTGTACGAAAACCTTGGACAACATTTAACGTGAAGTATTTTTTAGACCTTGAAAAAGGCCTTATCAAGAGGAAGATTAACTCAGTCAATAGATCATATAAGCCAACTATAAGAAGTATTTTAAGAGAAACTCACATTTGAAGCCATAATCCAAGCTGTTAACGTATTCTTTCATTAACTGGTAGGTCTTGTTATTGCTAACCATGATAGCAATGTCCCTCCAAGGGGTGGGGCCCCAGTAAGGGTAGTAATCACGCTCCTCAGGGACTTCCAAGCCCCTCCTTGTTCCTGCTGGGTTTTGCCGCGTGTAGATTGGTTTATCCCCTCTCAGGTTTTGGTCAGCGGTGAACAAACCTGCGACATAAACAAGAAGCGTTGCAACTCTTACAAATCTAATATAAAAGCAAGATATAAAGCTTTCAAAACCGATAATGCAATATGTTTGTTTGAATAGCGGGTGCACCCATGGCGTGAATTAACTGCCGTCACCATAGGCACTACAAACTTAACTAGTTTGACCGGCTCTGAGATGATGTTAGAAAATGACAGGGTTATACCCTAAGGTTTTAGTGCATTCCATCGCTGAATCCTTGGTATGGGTTAAGAGTGTCAATTGCCTGTTCCGAAGTTCATAATGGAACTAGGTCATAGTTTTTCACATCATTAAAATTGCAATATATGACGAGTTGAACCCCATCACCAGAAGACCACATAAACATCTGTAAGTTCACTATGTTTGGTTATGTTTCATTGCATAGCAACCAGGCTGTGACCTGCCAAAGATCGCCCAAATTCCACACAAATGTCTCTAATTTTTTCGATTTTTGAAAGCCTTCTACTGACATGGTTGTAATCAAACGACAGAACCTCAACCTTGGTAAACGGGCTAATTTTAATGTGATATTTCTCGTTATGGGCTTCAATTTCTGATTAATACAGTCGTTCTGAAAGGGAGCCCGCTTGGTACCTAGTTTTTCCAGGTTATCATGAAAATTAGTTTTCATTGATGTGAAAGGTTTGCGTCCTCGTTTTGAAAATGAGGTTCCAAGCAACTCGGAAATGGTCCTTTGAGCTGCAAAGAAAAGGATTCGAATTACAGAATCTAACCTGATATCTCTGAGATTTTAGCTTCCATTAGTATGATTACTTGATTAAAGCTACTTCACACCTTTGTTTCTCTCTCTGCGGTAATAAGACTGGTAGTAATTAGCTGGCTCATGAAGTCCAAAGTCCTTTCTGATATAAGCATTTTCCCTAACTCCGTCTCTGAAACTTTGGGTGTTTAGTCTTTGACCGTTGCGAATCGTGTGGTAATCAAATTCTGTGAACACATTACTCGACGACATCTTGCCCTCAGGGTATGGCTGACACATGTACTGCAAAATAACTTGTGTTTCTACTCTGTCATCCGTCATTGGTCCGGTCCCGTGTTGGTTTGTCCACATGATTTCCACTTCGGTTTTAGCTTTAGCGTCGCACCCGCTCATGTAGAATTCCTAACAGATGATGATAAAGAAAAAAAAAGATTTACAACGCATTACAGGTATCAGAGAGCCTAGCGAATGTATATTTAACAAATCGACGGCAGTTTTCTATGGTGTATACTCTTATACACCATAAAATGACGTCGTAAAGTGTTTTAAAACTCAAGTGGAAGCACGAGCAGCAGGCCATGACATGGAAAAAGTACGAGCGGAACTGGCTTTATTTTCTGTCGAGAAAGCGCGCGCGTTACATCTGACGTCATTTTTATTGTCTGTACTCTTATAGACATTAGCTACGATCCATGCAATCAGCGCGCGAGAAATTTGACAGTTATTGTAAAAAATATCTCTCATATCCAACAATAAAGATCTTATCCGCTTCCTTGGAATTCCAAAAGAAAGTCCAGCGCAATAATATCTGCACTACTGCGCTCGATTCTCTCAAAAGAGGACTGAGTCATAAATCTATAGACAAGAGAATGTATGGTTACCATTGGTAGCTGTCTGATCTCTGGAATGTTATCTCCGGGATTGCTGTCCAACTTGTCTCCGACGTTGTACCCAGCCTTTCCGTTATTCTAAGAGAGAAAAACATGAATGCAGAAGATGTAAAACCATTGTTGCATTGAAGCGGAAAAACAGTTTAAACTGAGAATCACGACCATCATGGCCAGCTAGTGTGCCAGAAAATTCCCTACTGACATTGACGTAAGAAATGAACAAGTGAATGATCATCGCAGTTATAATTGTACGCAACTTAAGCAGTTGCGAAAAGAAATAACTATATAACTACATCACTAGATAGAGCGGTTTCCAATTGAGTGTCGCAAAACGAAAACCAAAGTAATTACTCTGGCCAATCGCAACAGATGTAAAAAACACCATGAGCCGATCACAATTCGAGGCAAATACATGTAACTTGCGCCAAGCGCGGAGAAACGCGTGCGGCCAAAACACGATTTGTTTTGGTTTGGATTCCCATTGGTTGAGAAAGTGGCGCGAGTTTTGTGAGCCAATTACACAGCATAGTGATGGAAAACCAAAGCAAACACGAATTACTTTCGACACTCAATTGAAAACCGCTCTAACTGCGATGATCATTCACTTGTTCATTCTTTCTTCCGCAGTTTATGTATACATTATTTACTTTCATTGATGTATGACGCACGTCAATATGTAACGCCCCCGTTGTGGTCTGTCAGGAAACTTTCCCATGAGAACTTATGAATCTTCTGTTTTGTCAAGGCGCTTTATCCTTTCACCAAAAAGCGTCAAATGAAAATACTTGCTTAGTTATTTTCATTTGAACTGGGTCAAACCTTAGGATTTCATCCACAGACTTGAAAGCTAGCACCATCTGGTAAAGCGCAATAACCAATATAACGTGTAAAATATGGAGAAAGTTCTAAGCGGTTTCATTTCAATGGGCACGCGTTTGTGTTTCTGTCTCTTGTAGACTTCACCTTGCACAGCATCATAAACAGCACCACAGGAAAGTACTCAGTCCTCAACTGCTTTTATCGAGACGATCATTTAGTTAATATCTTGTTTATTTTGACATCTTTAGACAATTTGTGAGCATATTTTTAACACCCTTGCTGTTGTAATATTTTTTTTTTTCACTTTTGTAAAGCGTGTTAGAACTTTTGGATTTTAGCGTTATACAGCTATTCCAATTAACGTTGTCGGATCAAAGTATAAAGCTATAATACAAGACCTCAAGATTCTGTGGATTTTTTTAGGAATAAGTTCATCAAAATCAGCTATGCCTCGTCTGTCTAGTGAAGATATAAGATGGCGAGACATTTGGATGAAAGAAATGTTAGGATATCAAATGGATGAGGCTGCAGCCTCTTTGAAGATGTTTTTAAGCTTTAAGATTTGATCCGACAACGTTGATTGAAATAGTTGTATAAATTGTGACCGTAGTACTGTTGCAATTTTAATCTATACATAATCAACACAGACTGAGAAAGCCTGTATGTCATAAAAAACGGTCTTACCTGTGAGTCAAACAGCCTGTTTGCATTCCTGACATTAGCCTGATTACCGTTCAGTCGATTGTTGGATCCCGGCGGGAAATGCATGTACATGTCTGACGTACAAGGCACGATAAGAACAGCCAGCAGGCAGCCCCAAACGAGAAAGGTCCTCATGGCCTGTTGTAATACAAAGCATTAAAAAGTCTGTGAACTGGCTGCTTGCCAAAAAGCTGGTCATTTTCTAGGTACATTTTACTATCGAAGTATAATATACTGAATGACAAACTTAGACTTAACCGAGTTTCTATCGGTCGATTAGATTAACCACTCTATTACTTAAAATTGACTTGCGAGCAACTCTTCTTCATTCAGCGATTGCAGAGCCTTGTTTTGTGCTTTCAAGTCATTAAGACCGAAGACCGATGAGTGTTTTTAAAAAAGTTTTCTTTGTTTTTGTGTCGCTTTCAGTCGCCGTAATGTTGTACAGTTTGTTGACTTGTCATATAAAGTTTATTAAAAAAAAATAAAATAAAATAAAATAAAATTGACTTGCGACAGTCGAGTAGCGGGTTGTGCAAATGCTAGATTCTCTTTGCGATGGGTAGATAAAGTACATCTGTCAAATGTTCCAAACTTTTAAACGACAAAAGTCCCTTTAAAACTGTCATTATCTCGTCGAGCTTACCTTAGTATTACACCAGAATCTGGATACGACGCCTTGCTAAGAAGCCAACGCCGAAATAACTCCAAGCACTTGTTGACGGGTTTCGTTTTATTTTGCTTCTGGGACTCGGCGAAAGGGATTTTATACCACTTGTTGAGCAATTATAAAACCACAATGGGATTCGAAAACAAAGAATTGGCAATTAGGAATTATTGCCTTGAAGTGGAGGTGAAAAGCGGGTGATATTGATCAGGCCACAAAGCTGTGCGGCCGGTGAGGTAAATATTCGTATTAGTTTCGGTATTCACCGACAATCTGACGAATATTTGTTTTTCAAATTCCAGAACGGTAAATACATAGATGGGGCTAACAAGATCTTTGGGGTTTTTGTCCCATAATAAAGTGTTCTGGATTTTTTATTAAACTAAGTTTAATCAGTCTCTATATATCGCTTTTTTGTATTACTGACGGCCCCGCCCGAGAACCTGGTGACCTTCTGCTTGAGTCATTGCAATTTTGTGAGAAAAAAATGCAGTTTTAATGATGAGTTGACTGGCTCATCTTAAAAAGAACGACATAATTGCATATTTGCTCCTTGTACGGCCAAATTATTACACGATGAATTCGTCAGATGCGAAAACGACGTATATTAAACTTTATTAACAGACCTTGAAACGATAATCCCTAAAAATATATATTAAAATAAAAGAAAAAACGTCGTCAGTAACGGAGAAAGAAGAAACTAAACTAGGTGAATTTTAAAATAATTAATGATATTTTGCCTTGAAAAAGTACTGATCACTGAGCCTGAAAACCACAGAAACGCTTATGATTTTCTGCCTGTTTTAATTTGATAAATTTTCATCGTTACGTTATTTTCAGTTGTTTTAATTGCTGTTCGACGAGAAACATCATGAACTTAATTTTTGAAGTTAAAACTTTATGAAAAGGCCAGTTTAATCCGCTAGATGTCTGAATTAATATTTGAACCAAAATGTTGTTGTTGTGGTTTTATCGTTGATAGATCAGTTATTTCAAAATTCTACAAGTACTGACTGCTCCAGCCATAAATCCAACTGAGCAGATTGATAAGAAAAGATTTCCAATCAGTATTGGTCCAAGCAAGTCTAATGACGTCCGAGTACTGATTGTAAGGGAAGTATGGTCATAAGCAATATCAAATACACCCCATGTGCGTCATGTGAGGGATTCCGCAGTTCCGCAGGCCGGAGTAAACGCTCAAACGTCAAATTATCTTCCGTATGGAATGAAACGTTTCCGGGTTTTCATGCATTTCAGTTTGCGGTTGTTAATTTCAAAGCCTAAAGCGCGTTAGGTTTTCCAATTTTGATGCAACACTATTGCGTTCTCAGTTATTTTAAATGTTATTAAAGACTCTAAATTTCCCTTTATATATAATGAGAAACTCTACTTCAATAATAGCATACCATATCAGTTATACCAACTTTTGTCCCCCGCCAGAATCTCAAATCAAGCGTTTACAGACAGTTCAAGGCGTTTCGCGGCATTTGTTCTCAGACAACGTGCTACCTTGAATGATGCTGTTTATTAAGCTGAGTTGCGTTACCAATACGCAAAAGGATCGAACCGAGTTTACTGAAAATGACTCACAAAGCGTTGTATAACGAGGCCTTTCCGCGAAGCATTTGCGTTTTCAATTTCATTCTTCATGTATTTACAATCTGTATTAAGGTTCATCTTCGGCTCCTACCTTATCGATTGCTAGAGAATCAGACACTATCACAAAAATGGCCGCAAAATCATTTAATTCCTTGCCTGGCAATGTTAGATGTGTAACTGTTTATGTTTTGTTTGTGAACGTCACGAAGACGTTTTCATTTCAGAAAGCAAAACTTCGTGTATTGTAAATATGTGAATTTGTATAATAATCGTGATTAGCGCTTTTCAATTCAAGATTGATTTTTAGTAGTTCACAAGTAGCTCATTTTTTTATCATTACAATCATTTAATTTTAGTTTTTCGTAATATAGAACTCTGCTATTGACTAGTTTTAACTGTTTCTATTCTTGTTCTTCTTCTTCTTCTAGTCTTCTTCTTCTTCTTCTTTTTCTTCTTCTAGTCTTCTTCTACTTCTTCTTCTTCTTCTTCTTCTTCTTCTTCTTCTTCTTCTTCTTCTAGTCTTCTTCTTCTTTTTCTTCTTCTTCTAGTCTTCTTCTTCTTCTTCTTCTTCTTATTACTATTATTATTATTATTATTATTATTATTATTATTATTATTATTATATAGAGCCCCAAACCGAGTTTTGTTAGGTCTCCCCGCGAGTAGCACTTAATTCAATACCAATTGTGACGGAGAATAACCGTTTTAAAGAAACGTTGACCATTTTAAATTGTTACTTAATATAGAAGACACTGTTTCTAGCCTTTTAGCATACATTAATTATTCGGCAACATAGGAGATAAAAACGAATGTATAAAGCTTACTTTGGTTGGCGACTGACAGCGTTGGGTGTAAGGTAGCAGAATACAGCAGTAGACAGCAGGTAACGGATCCTATGATCGTTGCACGGTACTTGCGGAACAACTTCTCCTTAAGTTTAGTAGCTGTCAGTCCGAGTTTAATTTATAACATATTGGTAGGCATATACTCAGGGTGCTGCTCAATACGTGTGTTCCACTGTTGACGTCACTTCCTAGCAGTAGTTCCTAACTCATTGAAGCATCGGATTGTATAAAGCCATTTGATATGGTCATTCAACTCTGGCGAGTTATGTGTCAAGGCGAGCACTGCAAACTCCTCGGCATCCTTTTCGGTTGCATGCCAGTGTCTTAATCTTGGTAGAGGACTTTCCTGTCCACTCTTGTTTGTACGTTTACTGGCGAAAAAATTTGCAACAAGCAAAGATCGTTCCAAAAGTCATAAAGGTATCTCAGTAAATCAATATGGACGTGAGTCACGTAACCAGGAAGCCTCAATACGGAACTTGTTGGGTGCAGCCAACGAGAATATTCAAGAAAAATACTTCAAATGTCGTTTTGTCAGATCATTTTTAGGCCTTAATAAAGAGACTATTAGTTGTGCACGCTAACACATTTTTATCTGCTTGGATTCCTCAGCTGAATTTTTAATTTTAAGTTGTGGAAAAGGTTAGGGAACAGAGCTCTATCCATCGAATTTTTTTTAGCTTTTCACGGTTTGCTTTCTTAACTGATCGTAGCTGACCTTATTTTCGCTTACCTAACGACGTGCTGTGTCGTCATGTTCGAGCTTAATGTTTTTGACAGCAACACGACAAAGAAAGCGGCCGTTTTCCTTTAAAATTCAATCGAAATTTCTAGGTTATTAAGACCTTCTGAAGCGATATTGATGACTGAGAGCTTCGTACTCGGTAATAAATGTATTATTATGTGATTCATGGTGAGGGTAAAAAACCACGCTGTATATTTTGCCTATATGTGTATTCTCGAATTTTGATATCTCTGAACCAGGCTAAACTCTTGCCTTGGTGGCAAACAATTGGACAACTGAGACGATATCGATCTCACTAATATTAAAAACCTCAGCGGCCTCAGTGGCCTTTTACGATCATTTTTAATAAAATGAGTACGCTTATAAATAACTATTGCGTCAATACGGTACGGTTTGTAAACGTTTCAGTGATTATGTGTGGTAAACAAAGATCTAAAACGTGACGCCACCGTGATGTTGTCGTTTCAGATGCGTCCGAAGCACCTATATCTAAAAAACCATTTGTCAGAGTGCTTTTATAGATGATAAGCCGATATCCATAGATTGTATACGTAAGGTTTATAAACGGTAAATTCGAGACTTTGAGAGACAGCGATGTGAGCATTCTCAGTTTCTGCGATCGCAAGATTAGCTTTGCAACAGCAATGAAAACTCCGAGCCAGTGAAATTGGATTGAAATTTTGCGAGCCATGTATTCTAAAATACCACTCGCTACACCTCTTATATTCATCACAATAGCGCCCATGATGAAAATCAATATTAACAACTGATCAAGGGAAAAATAGTATACATCACTGATCTTCAAAAAGTTTATTTGTTGTATCAACATTGTTCACATAAAAAAAAAAAAAAACTTCTTATCACTAAAAGTGACAGGGAACTTCATGCATGTGTTAGTGGTTGCCGCTTTTTTCCTTATCTAGAACCTGACGTATAATACTCATAATTAATCTATAATACCTACACTATTACTAGAACTGTTTCCCATTGAGTGTCGAGGGTAATTTTGTATTCGCTTAATAATTGGTTGGCAAAGTTCGCGCCATTTTCTCAACCAAAGCGAAACCAAAGCAAAACCAACCGTATCTTGGTCCCCCTCGTTTTCCCGCGCTTGGCGCAGGGTACATGCATTTACTTCAAATTCTGATTGGTTCGTTTTGCTGTTTACGTCTGTTCTGGTTGGTTGGATCAGATTTACTTCCTTTGGCTTTGGATTTACGACACTCAGTTCGCTCCATTACAACTGTAAGCACGTTTTATTTTACTTGATTTACAGACGTAATCCTGAATAAAATCAGTGGCAAGCCTGATTTTAAATTTTTTTCCTGGTTGGAATAAACAACCAACATCCAATTAATTTATATATTGATTCTGTCTATTGAATGATAACGCTTGGAATGAATATACTTTGAAGTTTCCGTCACTCGTCCAATACGAAGCTTTAATGTTCAACTGATACTGCAAATCTCTGAGGGCCGGATTTCACCGTCAACCGTCAGCGTTAGGTCGATTAAGTTTTACTGAACCGTTAACCGACACTGAAGTAATGTATACTTTTCCTGGGGACAATTCTGAACACTTTCTTTGCCTGAAGGGCCGGCTTACTATTGAAACAGCTCGTTTTCGTGTCATGGATCACCAGCACACGGTCTAGGTTTTTCAAGCCCCAACTATTTTCTTGAAACTATGCCCTTATTTGGGCGGGGCACGGTCAATTTATGTGGCTCAAACTTGTCAAAAATGTTTTATTTTTCTTCGTTTCTCGTCTTACTTTCAGTAAAATCTAAGCTCGTTCAGGCCAAATTAAGTCCCAGCTGGGTCTTGTTTCCCGTAGTTAGTGCAAAAATAGGTCATTCTACAGCTCCAGCGTCCAATCTTATGTCCTTTCTAGACGTATTCAATAAGAACTCCCCGGCGCACTGTATTTTCCGATGAATTTGTCATTAAGGAAGCGACAAAACTGTAGAGTGAAAAAAGTGAGATGGTCAAATGCCTGGGGTAATTGGGTGAAAGGCTAATGCCCGACCCCCGGGATGGACAGTGTGGGAAAATGCCCCACTATTGCCCGGGGGGGGATGGGAACAGCTGGAATTGACTGATGCATAATACGGTAATGAACACTTCTACAAGCAGTGATGCTGCGTCAATTTTCTTTTATTTCAAGACAACACCAAACGGTCTCATGATCTCAAACTATTAAACTAAACATTACGGCTTACAACAGAGCAGCGCGTGTGAAAGAATTTAGGCACTAACAGTAGGCGCCTGGGTGACGGTGATCTGTCCCATGTGACGTCGATTGGAGAAGTTGTTATTGCGCGTGCTCATGTAACAGTACTCCCCAGGTCGCGTGATGCGGAAACACGGCGGGTTGCAGGAGGCTGGCGCGTTATTCAGCTGAGCCTGTAGTTTGTCACCGACGTAACATCCCTTGTTGAGGTGAACATTCAGCTTGGCAGGGTTAAATTTATCCACGTGATCCACAACTTCAAGAGGCAAGCTAGAACAAGCTGGGGGTTTAAGAGAACTGCATCCTTCCTTTACCCAGCAAACGTTCGTACGATCAGTACCTGAAATGTAAAGCAACAGCATCGGATCCAGTAGGGGGCCGTTTCTCGAAAGTTCTGGTAACTTACCGGGCCCGATAAGTGTCTTTGGCGATAAATGTTTCTTAATAGAAGTCAATTTTTGTTAGCTTTGAATAATAAATTTTATAATCTTATAATTCCATGAAAACATTGGCCAAGTATCGTGTTTGTAATCACTGTGTAATCGGCTAAAAAAATATACATATCGGGCCCGGCAAGTTACCGGGACTTTCGAGAAACGGGCCCCAGGTTCTCTTCTCAAAGTGGCGATGCATGCAATATGGTAAAGGTAATGGTAGTTATATACCACATTTTCTATATACATATTCAAATGCGATTTACATTAGTTCACTGCAAGGGTGAGATCGGACATCAGCATATATGACGTCACCATCTTACTTGGAAATCCCACAAGTTTTTAAAAAGAAATCAGAAGTTTATACGTTTGGTCTTTGCTTTCCCTCATTTTCCCCGGCCGAATTGACATGAATCTTGTGATCCTGTGGTCGAGTGTATCTGAAAAAGTAATCTTGTCATACGTGTGTACGTGTGAAGAGAAAAAGCCTCGAAAGAGACAATTCAGTTTCGTTCTCTTCAGTTGTCTTATGCTCCTTAGCATCACCCCCGTTCTCATCAACATCTTCTCATCAAAGGTATACAAGTTTTTAAATGGTGTTGTTCCTGAATATTTATCCTCTAAATTTGTTAAACGAAATGAAACGCATTACTCCCTCAGGGACTCTGTTAACTATTTGTCCCGTTTCCGCGAACTAATTTAATAAAAAAAACAGCTTTAGCTATGGCGGAGCAGTTCTCTGGAACAGCCTGCCCTGTGATGTGAGAGAAGCTAATTCTCTAAATCAATTTAAAAGATTAGTTAATCTTCATTTTCAATGTTAGAGTATACACGGTATTCATGAAAAACAGGTTCTAGTTAGATTAGTTGTAGTTAGTTTTTGCATTTTGTTCAGGATAGTTAGGTTATTTCTAATTTTTATACTCCTGATGAATTTTATCGTGTTTAAATAAAGAACTATTCTATAAAGAACTATTCGTTTAAGTCTACAGTTCGATTGGTATCGGTCGCGATGATAGGAACTAGTAATTGATATCGAGCAAACAAACAAGGAAGGTATCTATTATCTTACGTGCTGTTCCTTCTCCATCATTGTTGGGATTGTTGTTGGAGCCTGGAAAATGAGAAAAAAAATGCTTCACTGAGATTATGTGTAACAATTGTAATTGGATGGTTTATGACCCACCGATTAATTTGCGAGCATTCTCATTGGCCAATAACACGTCACGTGGTACAATATCAGATAGTGGTTATTAGACGAACAGTCGTCCGATTTGATAACAGTCGCCGGATCTTTTTCGAAGAGGAAATCAAACAAAGAACGTCATGGTGTTACGTCTTATTCAGTGTTGAAATCCAATCACAGTTTATTGAAATCTAATAAATGTCTTTTCCATAGTAAGGCGCCCGTGTTTCAGAAATCAGTCGGAGGGTTATAAATTAAATAAAGCCCTTTCCTACTTGCTGGTATATCGCGGATGGTAATGCCTTCGACTTAAAGTTGTCATCAACATATTGCGCATTCTATCAGCCGGGCATTATCCTCCGATAAATTCTCCCTGAGTCAAGGGCTAGAGTTCTGAGATTTTGAGCCTTTTGAGATGTAGAATGTAAGGATTTGTAAAGATAGATTTAATATAAGATTCGAATTTCGGTCGCTTTGTGCTGATTACGTTTAGCTCTGACTTGCCTGTTGCACGGGATGTATATATATTTGATTAAAAGCTGGATGCAATTCCAGGCATTTGATTGGCTAGGTGACCATGGTATATGAGCCATTAAAAATATACCACGCCCGAGAAATAGCGGCCATTAAATTATCTTCTGGTTGCACCTGCAAAGCAAAATTAGCGAGATCTAGAAATATTTCTTAATTGTTGTTGTTGTTGTTGTTTTTTTTTTAATAACTGACAATTATCCTACTCGCGCTTGTTGGATATGAGATGATTATAGTCAACTCGGCGCTACGCACCTCGTTGGCTATCTATCATCTCATATCCAACGCGCGCTCGTGGAATAATTGTTAAACAGATCTCAGATGATATTCTGCTCTGACATGAGGGCAAAATTTTAGAGGTTGTGTAGGAAATCAAAGAGAAATTATAAATGCTAAGTAATGCAGAACATGTCACAACCACAGGCCAACGAAAAGATCTGATTTCTCAATGGGAGTGGCTCCCATGACCTTCCATACGGCACAGGTCTGCTGCTCTAACCACTGAGATATTGGAAGACTCCAGACGAGCAAGAACCTGAATTACCAGGGTTCTAGCATAACGCAATGTTTCAGAAAAACGTTCTTACCAGACCAGACGAAGCACACCACATCATTTGTTGTGATCGTCATTCGTTCAGGGGTGAAGCGATATTCCATGGCAGGATAAGCCTGCACAATGTTTCCTCTCTTTCCCATTCCCCCGATGTAGTAAATGTTGGAGTGCTGGTATTTCAAAGGCAGTTGACTCCGGGGTTTAAGGATGATCACGTGACTTCTATCTTGGAATGTTCGGCCAAGCTGAGCTGTGTTTAAGGCGAGCTGAAGATCGGTTGCACCATCAGTAGCCTTTGTTTTAGGGTCATTTTTAACCCTACAGGAAAACAAAGAATTCATTGGTAAATATGGAAAGAAATGGAGGAAATCTGGATGTAATGTGTTTGTATAACCTCTGAGTTAAAATATCAACATTCAGGGAAAGCTTTTCAAGCATTACTTTCCTTTGATATGTTTATTGTGCTGCACAAGGTTGGTCTAACCACTTTTCATCGGCGTAGATGAAATCTACAATGTGACCATTTGAACGAAAGCCACGAGCTCTACTTTCCTGTAATACCGTTTAAAATGTTTTACAAGTGACTGTGTTGTGTTTGGGATTCTTTGAATAAAATTCTACAGCGGCACCATTTAAACCAAAGTTACTGAGCTGTATTTTTCTGTTCATTTTAATGCTAATATTGCTGTACAAGGTCGCTTTAAGTCTTGAAATTGTGAACTAATGGAATCCTTGAATGTGTCCATTCAA
Organism: Pavona decussata; assembly: GCF_977016875.1. NCBI lineage: Eukaryota > Metazoa > Cnidaria > Anthozoa > Scleractinia > Agariciidae > Pavona > Pavona decussata. Next base: position 1,249,661 of record NW_028145567.1, read on the forward strand.
ATGAAAGCTGTGGAACAGCTTAACGTATACGTTGTACTGTTTATTGAAAAATTGTACTGTTCTAACTTTTCAGTGTGCAGATAAACTCCCAAAGTATTAGCATTCAAACATTCAAATGAAACTGGAACCATTGAACAGTATATTATTGAGTATGGGATACAATTTCTACCTGGAAACACTCCTTTTATTATTATTATTATTATTATTATTATTATTATTATTATTATTATTATTATTATTATTATTATTATTACTATTATTACTATTATTTTTATTATTACTATTATTATCATTACTATTATTATTATTATTATTATTATTATTATTATTATTATCACTAATATTTAATGAATCAAATTTTAATCGACTTACTTGTTGTTATCTTTGGCGGTGAAGTTACGTGGAACGTCATCAGTGGTAATGTTGTATCTGTGCAAAAGAAATATAGATAGATATACATGAATGCCATTTATTTAAAACCCAAAGGCCAGATTCATGATCATGAAGCTCTTCTAAGTTATCGGATATATCTCAATTGTTTGTAGTCCAAAAATTGACTTGTGTCAAGAAGCATTTCTTAGAACATATGTTTGACTAAGGCTGGCCCGCCCAGTCTCGTGGATCGGGTTATAATATTGGATTTGGTGCATGTTTATTCAAGGTCCATCGATTATAAGAGGGAAGACAGGGTAGTTTGCCAATATTAGTTTTAGTGAAAGACGTTCGAAGTGAGCTACTTATTATAGAATTAGCACTAAAGGAAGTTGCATTGGTTTTTGCGAGTTCGTAAATTAAGGTGGTTTGCAACCAATCCCTGGAGATCCAAAAAGACAACGGTATGGCGGCCATTTTGGAGGACAAAACAAAAGGTTCTGTCATCCAACATGGCTGCCACACCATTGTCTTTTGGATCCCTAGGGATTGGTTGTAAACCACCTGTATATCTGTAGATGGTTGACAAATGAAAGTGAAAAAATGATATTTATAAAACATCTAACGAGTGAAAAGCCTTCTCTCACCAAATGGAGCTTGTTAGCTCACCTTAATCGCAACACGCAACGCTGAGTGGTGTTAGTGGCGAAACAAGGAACTTTCCATTTGTACGACGAAAACTTTCCTTCCATGTTCATTCCGTTGTGGTTTACGACAGTGGAAGGAGCGTAGATCACATCTGGTGGTTTGTGAAGAAGAACATACTGTTCCTTTTGATCGGATCCTTGTGACAGCATGTGCGGTTCGTATGGCAAGCCTCTTGCTAGCTTCATTTCTCCCTCGTCATGACAGGTACTCAAGACTCCCGCAGTCTTCTCTTGATAATTTGTGACAAACTTCGTCCAGCTCCCGTTAGCAGCCTTACACGCCCCCTCGGTGATGTACTTTGCGACACATTTTTCAGCGCGAACGTTACTGTTATCCGGCGGGCAGGTTGGATTCCCTGCCAATGTGGTTGGCATGATACACAAATCTAAGAAGCAAAATTAATTTGTGGCATTCAATGATTTTGCGGGCCTTTGACGGAAGATATCATAGAAACAGATCTCCCGAGATTCATTCAGGCGTGGTCTCTCTCGAGCTACATAGTAGAATTCCTTGTGTATTAAATTTGCTATATTGTATACATTGATCGAGCCTCGTGGTTTTCGACTTTCTGCTCAAGAGTTCGTAGAGAAAGCTCTCAAGACTCTTCGAGTGTACTGATTCAATATGTCGCCACATCGCTATTAATACAAACAAGCATTCTACTTGCATTGCTAAGGGAGGAGTTTTTGGTCGTTGCGGTTGTTTTTTTTTTGTTTGTTTGTTCTTTTACACATGTGTTTACACATGTTGCTCTCGACGTTTTGTTTTTCGGCCAACCCATCTATTCTGGGGATCTTCAAATTGTTGCATGCAGCCTTTGCTATGTTCTGCCAATATACTATAATCACCTGCATTTATTTAGTATACACTCACATTTATGACCATAATGAGGGCTGTTAACGTACTCCTTCATCAATTGCTCAGTCTTCCTATCGCTAACCATTATAGCAATGTCTTTCCATGGAGTGGGGCCCCAGTATGGATAGTAATCACGCTCCTCGGGGATTTCGAAGCCCCTTCTTGTTCCTGCCGCATTTTGTCGCGTGTAAATCGGCAATGTACCTTTAAGATTTTGGTCAGCGGTGAACAAACCTGCGACATGAGGAAAGTGTAAAAATAGGTCATTTTAGAATAATGCGATTTTCACACATTATTATCATTATCACTACCAATGTTATTATCATCAGTAATCATTATTATCGCTATTTTTTCTATCAATTCCATCGTCATCATTGTCATCATCATCACCATTCAACCCAGTTTTCCCACAATTTATCTGTACTTCTACCCCATTTGGAACGTACTTCTTACATCTGTACCTATGTACATCTGTACATCTTGTACCTCAGCTATCAATATTTAATGCTCCCTGGCATTTTTTAGCTTCTCACTGATTTAGGGTGACGCCGACGGTCTAAGGGATAGATGACGCTAGTAAGATAGGTGTAGTTCCAAGTAGTGTAATTAATTAAGGCAATATTCTGTCATGCTGATAAGCCTCAATATCTCACCTTTGTTTCGCTCTCTGCGGAAATACGCCTGATAGTAGTTAGCTGGTTCGTGAAGGCCGCGGTCCTTTCTGACATAAGCATTCTCCCTGGCTCCGTTTGCAAATCCTTGGGTATTGAGTGTCTGACCATTACGAATCGTGTGATAACGGAACTCTCGGTTGACATCACTGCTCTCCATCTTGCCCTCAGGGAATGGCTGACACATATACTGCAGGATAACTTGTGTTTCTACTCTGTCATCCGTCTGTGGGCCAGTCCCGTGTTGGTTTGTCCACATGATTTCCATCTCGCTTTTGACTTTAGCGTCACAGCCACTCATGTAAAACTCCTGTGAAATCAAAGATCGAACAACGATCAATTACTCAATCAATCAATCAATCAATCAATCAATCAATCAATCAATCAATCAATCAGTTAACTAACCAATCAATGAATCAATCGTCTCAGTCATTCAAGTGTCAAAATAACCAACAAAAACGCTCCAAATGATTACTGCCAGAACCCAAAAAAGTAGCCAGGATCATATCAGTTCAAGCCATCCTCAAACCCCTTAAATTCTCGATAAGCCAATCAACACTTAGTCTAGACAACGCTAAAACATGCAGCAGACCACGGTGCACTGAAACAAAAGCGTTAAATGAAGTTTGATTTAGAATTTGTTTTGAACTGGTGTCTCAGTCCAATTTTCAACTTTGCGGTTCCTTTGGGTTTGCTTTACTACACTGAATGATTGAGAAAAAACTCCTACCACATTCTCAATCAACCAGAAGCCAAACCAAGAGCAATTGTGACTTGCTCATGCGTTTTTCCGCGTCGAAGCCGTTTATCTGCATTCGCTTCAAGTTCTGATTGGTCCATTGATTGTAAATGGCTCATTCACTGTGAAGCCTTTGGTCAGTCTATAATCTCAATCTAAAATATTTTTATCTGAACCCAATTTTGATATATTAAAATTTATCCTGTAACAATCACCTCGAAGCCCTGACGAATAAATCGTAGAGTATGTATGGGTATATTTCTCAGAGCCTCGCACTGCTGTTTATTGTTTCAGGCTGGATCTTAATATATCGAAATTGAGATATTTAAAAGCTTTAATTACCATTGGTCGCTGTCTGATCTCTGGAATGTTATCTCCGGGGTTACTGTCCAAACTGTCTCCGACGTTGTATCCAGCCTTCCCGTTATTCTAAAAGGACAGAAGGAAGGGTTATCTTACTTCAGTGGGGATACGGAAATGAGCTGATAGCGTTTTTTTGCAGTATGCTGTTGCGTTTTACAGGATAAATCTTTTTTGGGACGATGGATTACAAGCAACACGTGAGGAAAATAACATTGTTCAGTTTTACGGAAAGTGGAAAAATTGCTGGGGCTTTTATTCCGCTCTGTCGCGTGACCTACCTGTGAATCAAACAGCCGGTTTGCGTTCCTGACGTTGTCTTGGTTACCGTTCAGTCGATTGTTGGATCCTGGCGGGAAATGCATGTACATGTCTGACGTACAAGGCACGATAAGAACAGCCAGCAGGCAGCCCCAAACAGATATGGTCCTCATCCTCTGTTACCAAACAAAAAACAAACCATTATAATAGGGAAATCGGAATTACGATGATTTAAGTGAAATCTATCGAGCAGTACTTTTCCTGTAGTACTGTTTATTAATATGCTGTGAATGGTACATAAAACAAGTCAGTTGTGATTAAGAGCAGCTTTCAATTGAGTGTCGTAAAACCAAAACCAAAGTAATAACGTTGGCTAATCACAACACACGTAAACAGCGCAACGAACCAATCAGAACTCGAAGCAAATGCATGTAAGTGGCGCCAAGCGCGGGAACTTGAAACACGTGCGACCATGTCGTGATTGGTTTTGGTTTAGTTTTTCATTGGTTGAAAAATTGACGCGAGTTTTGTTAACCAATCACAGAGTGCAGTAAAGCATAACCAAAGCAATTACCAAATTACTTTCAACACTCAATTAAAAACCGCTTTAAAGAAAAACTACTTGGCAGTACTTTCCCGAGGTATGTGGATGAAAACCTACAGTTGGGATCATCATTCAAGTGAATTCTGTTCAGCACTACTTTGCTGTGGTACAGTTTACGACGCTGCAAAAGGTGGTTTATCCCACACAAGAAGCAGCATCGTCAGTATAGACCAAAATGGACTTCTCTCTCTTAATTGCAAGAGAGTTATTGCGTCCAGTCGATTGCCCCGCATGCACTTCATAGATAACAAGCACAGTACAGCACCTGGGCTATCAGACCAGGACAACGTGGTTCCAAGTTCAATCTGAGTCCGTGCAAGAAATCTTTAAGTTGACCTTGCAAATGAAAGCTAATTAATTAACAATGGGGCGGTGGTTCTTATTATAAATCCATGGATGAAAACCTTACGTATGACCCGCTCAAATGGAATCTTGTAATAAGCATTCATTATCCCGTTGTACTCTCTGTCAAGATGGATAACTTACGAGTCTGTGTACGAAATCCTAAAGTGTTCTGAGCACTTAACCATCAACATGAAAGCTATTTTCCAGCATTGTTATTAATCGGTGCTGCTTTATCTAGATAGAACTTAGGTTTGTCTATAAATGAAATAATAATATGCAGGAATGTGAGCAATATGTAGTCTAGTCTACAGTTGTGTTACTGCTGTTCTGCCGTTCAATTAAGTTAGATGTTGATGAGCTGGTAGCCTGAATTTCAGAAAGTTCAATAAAAATTTTGAGAGAATTTTCAGTTTGCCTCTTTAAAGGAAGAGAATAACCGTTACGGTTATTAATGAAAATAAAAAAAGTATTCTCTGAAGTACCAATCAAAGGAATATCGTTTACAGAGGTGACTGTGCTTCGATATTTTTGCGGGATAGTAGATAGTAGAGAAATTAAGCACCGCGTTTGTGGCAAACGGCAAACGGCAGAAATGAGCACGTGACCATGTTTACACAACATTTACCACTCGCTGTTTTCAGTTTCTCAGAAAAATTGAGTAGCTTTGCGTTAGAATCAAAGGCCAGAATTATCTTGAACTTTTATCATCAATGTAGTAATTTTTTCAAGAAAACATAAACGCGAATCTCACGTTTGCCGTTTGCCGTAAACGTGGTGCTTAATCTCTCTAGTAATAACAACCCAGTAAATTTTCAGTTTGTTCCATCAGTAATGAGAACTTGTAACCAAGTATCCATTTAGCTTATCACTACATAATTATACATACTTGTAATTGAGTGTATCTGCCCTTTTTGCTTCTTGCCTTTAAGCCTTGTCTTTATATAAAATTCCCTGGAAAACATGAGTCATTGAACAATACAACATCGAATGATTTCACTGTTGACGGGGGATTTTATATGGCGCTCGGACTAAAAGCTTGTTCACTCCCAACCTCTTTTGACGTTCAATTCACGCATTGTCACACTCTTTTGTGAAGTATCTTTCATCTTTCCTGTTTTGGGAATTCCTTAATGAGCAACTTTACAGCCTTCCGTTTACAAAGTGAAGCTTCGAGTGCAATTAGCTACTCTGCTATAAATATGAACAAGGGCTATTGAACCGCAAAATGTAAAGGAATGGACATTGAATTTTTGAAGTAAAGGTGAAAAGCGAAAAAATTTTGACAATTTTTGACGAACTGTGACGCCGACAAGCTTCAACCCCCGGGGTTTTTAACTCACCTATTTTTAGTGTTACTTTGAATAGCGGAAAAAACATATTTGTATTGATGTGGTAAGAACATTAAAATAATGGTTCAATTTTGTTAAAAATAACCCTACTAGGGCACAGAAGTATCAATCATTTTGTCTGCGGGTTGGCTAGGGTGGAAATGGATTGTAACTTGAAAAAATTGGCCAATTTTTATAAAGTTCCTCCTGTGAGGTTTAAAGAAATTGATAAAAACTGATTATAGTTTTATTCTATTCTATCAACTTATGTCCCCAAATTAGTATGGAAATTTCCCAGGCTATTAGTTTTTGGCATGTTAATAAAGTTTCTATTCTTTTCTATTTTCGATGCTTATAATTAAACTTGTTTCTGAAGTTTAGCTTGTTCAGTTGCCACGTCCAAACACTTTGCATTTTTCGGCAGGTTTGGATTATGAATTTACTTCGTAATCATTTGATAAGCTTTATTCCTCCCCAGCAGACGTTTTCATAACGGAATTATTTTTGGACGGACAGGTTTCTTGGAGTTTTACAGAATAAAGAGTATTTTGTTTTAAAAGGTAAACCGACATTCATGAAAACTGGTTTGTTTTCCGACGTGGAAATTTACATGACAATTATAAATCCACAACACACTATTTAAGTCCGTAGCACGTCAATGTGAACTAATCAAAAACGACAATGGTTTCATCAAGTAAATAAAACTATACAAACATTCCATGTACACGCTGGATCATTTATAATGAAAGAAGACCGGATACTAAAGCCGCTTTTGGCCTGTATAATGACTGTCGAGACAAGTGAGGAAGAGAGGGGGGGGGGGGGTGAGAGGGCTTAATAAAGTTTATGGGGAGAGGCTCCCCCGGAAACTCGACCCCCTTTTCTTGCATATATCAACTTTTACCGAAAAGATACCCCTTTTACATACATAAAACGATAATTGTCAGGAGTTCATTGGCTCGTGAAATTGTACCATTTCCTTATACCTTGAAGGTAAGCCAAACCTCAAATTTCCCACCAAAGGGCAAAATCTTTTCGTTGGCTCCCTAAGCTCCTAAATTTCGCAACCCTTCCGCATCCGGTGATGATAAAAAAGGCACCTCTTATAGGTTCTTATGTACCCACAAGCTCTAGAAAATACAATCGTTTGACACTCAAAGTATCGGCAGAAATCCTGATTCACTATCTTTAATTTATCTTAGCTCTTAATTCTAACTTGTGACGGCGATATCAAGAAATCAAGGCTGCTTTAATTGGTCTTGTTTAATAAAAGTGAAGACACCAAGGTCGCAGCAACTCTCTTAATCAAGAATTAAGAGGCCACTTGAAAACAAATATAGTCTAAGAAAGTAACAATAAAGTTTCAATTCACCAGAGTTCTTGGGTGAAATCAGTTCCTTTCTGTAGCAAAAACGTCGAACTACACTTAAATACACGGGGTCGATTCATAAGAGGAATCAATTGAATTTTAAAAACTGTGTCGTGGACAAGAAATGTCAGCACTCACTTTCACAATGTAATGAAAATCAAAAGGATACGAGTTTAAGTCAGTAAAAGGTATTTGCGAAGAGGGATTTTTAAGCCAAACCAAACAAGTACTTCTCGAAAATAAAACGTCTAACAATCAAGCATATTACCAGCAATCATTCACTATCTCTTTCTGTGGCTTTCAGTATGGTATCTTTCTTTTAAGTCTTACTCGTGACAACAATTTTAAGAAATCAAATGGTTGCTTGGATTGGCCTTATTCCTGTAAAGAATAATTTAAAAATTCACTTCTGGCCGGCAAAAGTTATAAAATTACCAGAAATTTACGTTCATATAAAGTTCTGCGTTAAAAAACTTTCTTTACCTTTAGAAAATCGGGCCAAATGAATTATATAGATACAGTGTCGATTCGTATTAAGAGGAAACAATTAAAATTCTAAAAACTTACGTGCACAAGGCTGGTTAGAACTCCACCAAGTGCCGCCGGTTCCCAGCGTGATGAAAATCAAAAGGATGTATTGCGTTTAAATTGTATCCGCCGAGAGAGATCCTTAGGCTAAATTAAACACTATTACATGCAGTTAATGGATGCTTGATAATGTTTACGTTTCCACGACAATAGGAGAATTTGTTTTCTTTGTATCATTCTGAGAATCTTGCAGCTGTTTAAAGTTTGATACACCTAACAATTATACGGCACAAAATGAACTCCTGCTTGTTAAATAAATACGTTGTTACTTTCTTTCTATTTACTTTGTTCTATAAAGAAAGACTGATATTGTAACCAGATCACGTTCCGTACGAAACAGAAGCGTTTAATCTATTCCGTGCAATAAATTTATGAAATTCTATTCCCCATGAGTTAAAATATTACTGCAGAGCTTGATTTGCCATCTCGCAGCTTCAGGGCCCTTTCCCTGCAATTTCCTCTTAATGCAGGTACTGTCCTGAATTTTTATCTTTTATTTCTCGGGGCCTTGAAATGTCATACTAGTGATATCCTAGCAGGCAGGATGTTTGTTTGTCTCCTGCAGCTCAGTGGTAGAGCAACCGAACTAGTATTCAGAAGGTCTTAGGTTCGACTCCCGTGATAGGAGCACTCGAATTTTTTCCCGAATATGCCTGGGTCGCTCACTGAATAATATACCATTTTCATATATTGTACGCGACGGTGTTCCGATTAAATGTCGTGTTCCGATTTTAATTTGCTTTCGCTTCTTCTCTTCTTTTTCTTCTTCTTCCGTTCTTCGTCGAGTATATCATTGCCATCAAGATCGAAAAAAACGAGCCTATCAGTATGATATTTATCATTAATCAATAAATATTAAAAATACCTCTCTTTTACGTTCAGTGTGCTGTTATCTTCGCCCGCTGCAATTAGCATCAGTGTTATCATTTTCTTTTCTAAATTGCAGTTTACACAGAGCTCGTGCGAACGTGAAATGAATATGTTATACTATATCTCCACTAAACAAACCGGAAAATGGCATAGAATTAAAACCAAATATTAACCCATTGACTCCCAGACTCACTTGTCAAGAGTCAGTCAGTCCTCCTAGTTTTAAAAATCTGATCATTTTCAGTCCGTAAATAAAACCCACTGGACATATAAATCTTAATTTATCACTACCCTGATTCAAATAGCTGAGAGAAAGTGCGGTAGACTTCTTTTCTGAATCTCAGTAGCACTTTCCACCGTTTAATTTTCAATAAATACGCGCTGAGTGAAACTTAGGATTTTTCAATCTCTTGCTTGGAAATGGCGTTCGTCTTGGTGGAGGTGGAGAGCGGGGTAGGGGGGGGGGGGGGAAGGGGGTAGGTTAACTGAATTGTACAAAGCGATAAACGTTGTCTGCTAACTGAACCAATCCTCGGACTAACGGGGGAAAATTACCTTAATTGGCTTAATGCATGTGTTTTTCTGCCATAAATTTTAAAGCCGGACTAATTCTTATAACTGACTTAAAATTAAAATTTCAGAAATATTTTTGTTGAATGAAGAGCATCCTTCATCCAAACTTTTGTTAAAATAGAATGATCTTTGTAAGCCGATTAAAGCTTACTTATCAAAAGCCACAATTCGTGTGCATAGGTGTAAAGCCCATAGAGTGCGTGGATGAAGGGGAATAAAAATTGGTGCTGTTTCGGAGAATGGGAAAAATTATTCTTCCTATAAAGGGGCGTAAATAAGGCAAACATTTTCGGCTGCAAATCAGTATCCCATTTTGTACCAACTCACTGCTAAGTAAATACCTTTCAGACATAAATCATTATTTTCTTTTGTCCTTTTTACTGTTGATCATTTGCACAAATGACATGTTAGGTTGAAAAGAGTTGTATAAACGCTTCTTAAACTCATTAATAATTCAAAAGCCAAAGAAAAAGGAAATCATGCACCGTGACGTGTTTGGAAATCTGATGAAAAACTCCTCTTTTTTGCATCCTTATATTATAGTTTCTCCTTCAAAATCAGTTTGTTTGAGAAGTTATATCAAACACTCGTCACAGTGTTTCATCACAATACCAAAAACCTCGTATTTTCAACTCTCTTCTTGGTATTTGATATGTGATAAAACACTGTGTCTCGTGTTTGATATATTACTTATGCAATCAAACGGGCAAAGAGGAAAATAATACCATTGATACTGGATAAATAGTTTTCGAAAAAAACGCATTTAGAAGGTTACAATTGAGAAATTTGAAGCCGGTTTACAGCGTAGAATCTAAATACCAATTACTTTAATCCAGCGAGAGATTTCGATGACAGAATCCAATTGAGTCATTTCATAGCATGTAAACACGGTTCTTTTTCAGTGAGTAAGCTAAACTATCGCTGAAGTGAAATCTATTCAGCATGCTACGTTCCTGCAGTGCTGTTTAATAGGTGCGGTTACACTGGCCATTTTACCCTTGGGTAAATCGCCCTTGCCCTCATGGAAGCAACTTTTTGTGTGTAACCGACATTCCCAGAGTGAAATTGCCTTGGGGAAATTTCCATGGATACGTCAAAAAGAACAAAAGAATTTCCTATGACAGTTCCAGGCGCGTTTACCATTTGCACAAAAAATCCGGTTGGAATAGAACGCTTCACATGGTACGGTTTTTCCAGTTTCAACGGTTTGGCTGGCCCGAGTCCCCTGTGGCTCACGAAAAATAATGAAACAAAATAGCGCACAGTTGTTGAGCACGATTCCGTTGCAATTCTACACCTCCAAGAGTTTTGGCCCCTCAAAATTAAGAATAGTTCAAATTGAATTATTTACTTACCTCTGCAGTCATGATTCAGATACTCAGTAGTTGTGAAAAATATTGCTTCACAAAGAGTGCAACGCCATGCCGTAGTCGCCATCTTGAATTACAAACGGAATTTTCCGGTCATTTCGGTTGGAATGGGAAAAGAGGAATAAATCTGAGCATTTTCATATTTTCCAGAAACGTTCAGTCCAGTGGAATGGCCTGAACCATTTAAACTTCCAACCGAAAATTCCAGTTTTTGTTGTCAAATGGTAAACGGCCAGAGGTAAGTTCTATGTGTTAAGGAGAACTCAAAGCGGCTCAACCAACCACGAGAAAGTGAAATGTACGAAACACTAGAAATCACGTGTTGTTTACGTGCTGTGCGCCAAATCCTACCCGCTACTGCGGTTTTTCGAACTTAACAACAGTCACACCATGGCAGGTTTTCAAGCGTTTCTGTAAGTAATTTTTATATATTTAAATGTGTTTCAAATGTAGAAGGGAACTTTATAAACTCGTTTTGAAAGCTACAGATTTCTTGTACAAATTCATGGCAGCATTTAATTGCTATAGGTTTCGCTAGTCCCATCATTAATCAACGTGATCGGTAGCATTCACCGGTTGCTAAACGCCATAAACTAACAGCTACTCGCTTGTCTCGCATCCTGGTGTTTTGACGTTCCAGGTTTGGGCCTACAAGTTGGCAGATAAATTCAAAAGTGCCTCGAGACGCGCGAAAGTTCTCTTCCACCAGTGGTCCAGATTCCTATCGTTCAAAAGTCGCTGAAACCAATTTTGTGGTCGCGGAAATGCCCTGGCTCGTCTACGTTGGCGAACGACGACTCGACGTCTTCTTAAATAGAAATGTAAAAAGTGCAATATCTGGAAAAAAGTATTTATTGTCGGCGTCGACGTTCTCTTCTTAAAATAATTTGCTTAACTACTAAATCTATTTGAAGTGGAAGTTGTAATAAAAGCAGCAGAATTACCGAAAACATTTCACGCTTCGTGTCATCCATGTTTGCATTTATCAGTGTTTCCCGCCAAATCGGGTAAAGCTTTACTGTTCCCCTCAGGCAATTTATCAGCGTGTAACCGCAAGTATGAAATCGATCAAAACCCAGAGTGAATCCAACCCAAGCTATTTAACCGTGGGGAGCTTTGGGAAGGGCTGTAGTGTAACCGCACCTATTATGCTGTACAGTTTGGCCTTGGGTCTCAAGATTATTACAAATTATAACCCACCCATTAATTTTCCCGCGATTTAATTGGCTACTTTACGTCACGTGGTGCAAATTCACAGGACGGTTATCACGCAATAGCCCCCGCCTGCGTCGATATTTGCCCTCCTATTATTTCCATTGAAAAGAAACAAAGCCAGCGGAAAAAAGCCAGCTCAAGAGTTTCACCTTTTCATCTTTATTATTTTACATGGAAGAAAAACAAACTCGTTTTGTAGATTTCCAGTCACGTTTACAGCAAAAAGCTGGTCGCAAATGCTGTTCCGGAAAGTACAAAAATTTCAACGAAACATGCTGTCAACGTATACGTACGTCTTTGAAAGTGAAGAAAGTTACGAGTAGACTTTCAGATTTAGTCCTGTGAGATAGTTTGTCAAATTTTGGTGCCTGTTTACGTGAATTGTGCGCATCCCCATCAGATCAGCACTGGCTTTTTTACGGAGCGGTTTTCGCGCGATGTAAAAATTAATAGGAGGGTTATAAGATAAATAAAACCCTTTCTCGCTTGCTGGTATGTCGGCTGATAATGGCCTTGGCTGAGAGATTGTCCTCAAAATTTCGAATTTGCCCTCGAAGCTTCGCTTCTCGGCCAAATATTCATTTTTCGGACAATCTCTCAGCCGCGGACATTATCAGCCGACTTACCAGCCGCCTGATGCGGTTTATTTACTTAGTGTTCATTTTGAGTGATCTTGAGAGAGAATTGTAAACATGATTCATTGAGGGTGTAAATGAGCCAAACTCGGCTCCGCCCAATTAACTTAGTCAACATTTACCTTAATTAACGGGAGCATTCAAAGTTTTGACCAGTTTTCATCTAAGAGAAGCTTTTTCGTATGCTGCAGCTGCATTACCAAATTGGAGACTACGTGTAGCGTGGGTTACACCTCATTTCATAGCATGTAAAGCCGGTCCTTATTGAGTGAGTTATGCTATTATTCAGCACGCTATGTTTCTGTGGTGCCGTTTATTATGCTGTACAGGGTGGATTTGAGTCCCAAGATTATTAAAAAGTGTAAGTCATTGTTAATGTTCTTGAGAGAGAATTGTAAACATGATTCAGTGAGGGTGTAAATGAGTCATACAAGCTCCGCCCAGTTAATATCAACATCAGTATACCTGAATTAACTGGAGCATTCAAAGTTTTGATCATTTTTCATCTGAGGGAAGCTTTTTCGTATGCTACACCTGCATAAACAAATTTGAGACTACGTGCATCACAAACTACAGCTGAAACTATACTGGCATGAAATAGAATATTGTGGTGTAGGTTTTTTCCCTATTAAGTCACACAATACTGAGAAGCTTCAAAGGATGTTTTGGGTTCGGACACGTTCGGATGATTAAAAGTTATGGATCGTACAAAACGTGAAGGAGGTGTATATTTAGTCGGAACCTACAGTATATAACTAAAGTATACGTGACTCTAAAAGACTATGAATCTAGCCAATGGCACGGTTTGCATGTAGTTACTGTGAATCCTCTGAAAAAGGTTCCTCTGATTCCCCATCCTACAAGCAAGAATAGCCCTGACAAATAAATATCCCTGAAAATGTGCACGACCTTTTACTGTTTCATTCAGGAAACTTGCCAATTATTGTCGAGAATTTTTAAACTTATAGAAAGCTCAGTCCAGCCAATAGGCAATGTCCTGCGGAGTTGGGGAACTCAAACCTGCCAATGAAACTACGCGATTACTCACGTGCGCTTAACTGCTTATAGTTCCCCCTTTTATGGGGTCCTAGAATCTCAGCTATCAGTCAATTTTAAAAAATTTAAGCCATTTCTCAGCTATCAGGTAAAATTTCCGTCATCTCTCAGCTATCAGCAGGAGCCCACTGCTATTAGTCAGAATCATGCCGGATCTCAAACTGCCTATGAAGTAAAAACCTAAGATTTATTTCGATTACTTGAAAGACCTTTCAAATTGAAGAAGGATGGTGTTTTTCTTTTTGCTTTTCTCGATTCAGAGTTGGTCATGTTTTGTATTATGCAAATTAGCCGGAGTAACGTTCGACGTCATAATTGGTTCTCCGAAAAGTACAAAATCAACAATATCTCTGGAAATTTATGGGTTGATGAGTATAATTCCCAATGATTCATTAGGGACCTTACGAAAACACGACGGCGACGACAACGACAACGCCAGAAAACAAAAGGCTAAACTGGAGCAAAAACAATCGCTCTGCACGTGCGTTTTAAATTTTGGTAAATTTCTTTGCCATCATGCTCTGCTAAACAACAACGTGAAATGACCAAATTGAAGTTTTTGTGGAGAACGTAAACACAAGACGATTAATTTTTCATTCTCTTCCTTAACTTGAACGCCACGTCTACCAATTTGTAGAAGCTGAACGAGTTAAAATGATCGCCAAGTAACAAAAATGAAATAAAGTTAGAAAGTGACGATTTCGTTGGCGTTGCCGTACGAATGCAATACGTATTGCATTCGTAAGGTCTCTATCAAGGTTTTGTAGAGAACATGAACACACGACGGTGATTTTTCTTCTCTTCTTACTTGAACACCGTTCCTATCAATTTAGTTCCCGGATACTTCGCCCACATTGTACAAGTTGAACAAATTGGACTATTAAATTGCCAAGTAGTACAGGGAACGCGAACTTATATTTTCAAGTGACGTTTCGTTGCCGTTGCCGTTGCCGTCGTCGTTGCTTAAGCTCCCTAGTTCCTCTTCCTGACGACCGCACGCGGGGGCGATCGTTCAACTTCTAGAAACAACTTGATTACCAAGTTTGAAGTCGCAAGCAAAACTAAACGCTGTAGCCGAGGCAAAGTTTAGGCATCTCAGCAAAAAGTCTTCTGAACGCTTCCATGTACGTTTGAAAGAAATGACAATTCCCGGGCGTAGCCGACGGTTACAATTTTAGCTCTGATTCTCATCGCCTTTATCCCTAAGCATGCCCTCTCTTAGCGTCCGCCTCTCTTAGCGTCCGCGCCGAGTGCGATCACAGAGTGCCTCACAGAAGCGCCGAGTGCCACACAGAAGCTGAGGGTTTGAGTGAGAAGTTAATCCGCGCGTCTTATTTTTCTCGCCCCTTTATTTCGCAACCTAACATTCGAGAGAGAGGAAACCTGAGGAAACGGACTGTAGTCTGTCACTTCCTTTTACGGGTTACGTCATCGCCGCTTTTTGACACTGCTGGTAAGTGAAGCTTCCGTAACCAAATATGGTAATGTAAAATCGTGCCTGGTGCAAAGCGAAGGAAGTTCTGCGAAATGATCATAGTGGTTTCGAAATCGCTTCGCTCAGGACGTTTTCTTGCGTTTTCGGGCTTCGTTGCGAGGTGTTCCAAGCTCATTGGAGATGAAACCTTTCACATGTGTTCTACTTGCCTTCCTTCTTTCTTGCTGCCATGCAGATGTGTACATGCACAACCCTCGAGGTACAAATAATCGCTTAAACGAGAGGTCGGCGGAGAGGCGAAATGCCAACAGACTGTTTGATTCTCAGGTATTGTGCATCTAGTGCTTCTCCTGTGTTACCACCTAAATCGATTTTGTGTTTCATAAATTACTTTATCATGGCTGATAATCACGAACGCTTCACTAATTATGGAAGCGACAGGATCATTTTATGGATGAGCTCCATACATACAGTAGTACGATAATATATGCAACCATTCTAAGTTAATTCGGAAACGGTTCAAAATTGAACTAGCTAATAAAGGATGTAGGTTATAATAAACTTGCATATATTCATCAAATTTCGTCTGTTGTGAAATAAATTTCCAATGGTTGTCTCAAACTATTCAGAACTATACTGATGGAATTTCATTTATTTCTGACTATTCGTTTCTGGTGAGGCAGTTTTCTTTGTTTCAACAGTCCTGAAGTGCCAAAATCCACCAGCACAGTAGGGATATAAGTTATATGGGTATCTAATATTGTAATAAGTCTTCTCTTCTAATAAATTGTTGTTCAGTTGTTATAATTTGGGGAATTATATTTTTTTTAAAGTTTTGTGGAGCTTATAAATTATATGCATGGAAGATTGAATATGCACTTCCAGAAAATATCCATTAACTCCCCACACAGAAGGCTTTTTGTTCTGCCCCCCCCCCCCCCCTTCCCACCCCATCACCCAGGTAATTCCAGTTTAGCTTCATACTTTGCTCCTCAAATTTGGCTTTTAAGATCCCCCTCCCCCTACCCTCAAGGAATTTCCAATTTTTGGAACTGCACAAAATATGTGTCATGAGCATAAGTGAGAATGTGAGGTATTTTTTTAACCCTTTTACTGCGGGCCATTTTTTCACCCATGTGCCGACCAGACTCGTCGCAATAATCTTCACTGAATCTTCATCACTTTCGCCGTCAAATTCATTTCCAAAAATGTCTTACTCGTCAGCAGAATCATTCCAAAGTCTCTCTAGAACATTGTCAGCTGTGTGTCCACTCGTTGCTTGTAATTTTCAAGCGAAAAAAGGATGAAGTAATCACAAAATTCACCCAAAAACCACACGTGGAAATCCAAGATGGCGGATAATTTGTAGTTGACAAGAAAAAACAAATCTGGTAGGATTTTGGTCATGTATCTGTCACCCTGGCCCTCATAAGTTTATTTATATGCGGTTTCATTGTTTTTAATATGTGCGGTATTATTCATATAAGCACTGTAACTAAGGACGTACTGAGTATGTCTTCATAGCATATGAGTAATCTGATACAGGAAGTACGTCCTTGTAGCAGTGAAAGGGTTAATCAATGCTCTTCCAGGTATTTTCCTGTACAATATCTGTTCCTGTTACATGTCACATGTGCATTGGAAAAGGAAACAAATTTATGTGACCCCTCATTACAAGTCAACCCCCGACCTAATATACACAGTGGTCAATGCCTTTGCCACTGTGTTACCTGGCTACTATAATTATGCTTTGCAGAAAATATCCATACATGGATACCTTTGCCACTGACGCTTTATGTGTGGCTGTCAAACCCATCCTGCCCCTTTGATAATTTGATAATTCCTTCTTTACCACACTTGAGGCCTGTTGAATCAATGCCACACCTTTCTTGTTTCATAACTGGGGTTAAATAAAATTCACCCAACTTCGTTCCATTATGCAGTAAGATTGTAAATTCTCTTTTTTATATACAGAACAATAACCGTGGCGGATACAACGTTGGAGATAAAACGGACAAGCCTGCCAATACTGCCGCTGACCAGTTCAATATGGTACACTGTGATGAAAAATAGATTGTTGAATTTGAAAATTACCCAAATCTTCTATCTAACATTTACATTATTACTAACCCCCCTCCCCCCCCTTAGATCGGTGACCATTATAGTCCATCACAGGATATCCATTGTGAAATGACAAGGTGCATTACTACTCCCTTCTATATAGGAGAATAAGTCCATCACAGTCTACAGCATTACAACTTTCCCTTGTTAAGATACTGAGCCTGAAGCAACTTTGCTACCCCTGATAAGATACTGAGCCTGAAGCAACTTTGCTAGAAGTATTGATATTCCCCTTAAATGGAACACCAAACCATTACAGGGATACCCGGACATCATTATGTTAGGTTTCCTTATTGGTACCCATTTACGTATGTACATGTATGCTGTATGTACCTGGTCAGCAAGATGCAAATGACTGGATTGCCCTAGTTTCTTGTCCAAGGTGAACAGTCTGATCCTACAACTGTATCTTTGGATTGAAAAATCTAATAATTATGTTCACCACTACTAACAGTATAGCACACCTTTTGTATACTTTGTAATAAATGTGGGGTATTTGCATTTGCATTTTCTCTTGGTATTGTACTGTGCATGTACGACTTCTTTCAAGAGTACTGATGCAAGGATTGCTTATTGATGATTTTAGATTTTGTGACTCATGTGCAATAAGGTTTTATGAGCCAGCCTGAGTGACTAGACATCATATGGAAAGCTTATATTGAAAAAACAAATAAGTGACCTTTCACCTCTTGTTTTAAAAATTTGACAGAACACTTGCCTCAGTTAAGGGCACCATTTGAGGGTCCTTTACACCCTTTTTGGAGATAATTTTCAATTACTGTAGAGGCACTTATGGGGTGAAATTAGTGTTTTGCAAAATACTAATAATTATTACAGTATTTATATTAACTTATTTATAGTTAATATAAATAATAGACAACTAATAGAATAATTGCAATAAATATTAATAAATTATTATAATAAATAACAGGTTTAATAATAATGCTAAGGAGCTTTTTATATTGCTGCTAATAAATGTGGTTTGTAGTGTTTGTTTTACTGACAGTCTTCAGTTGTATAGTACATGTACATAACATATCAAAAACAATGTAACTTTATAAAATTAATAGTTTATAATCACTTTTGAAAAAACAATGGTGTCCAATACGTTTATTGTCAAAGGGTCTGTCATGTAGTAACACAGAATTCCTTTAGTAATAATTTGTGTGCACCCATGTTTGACACACTTTTGCAAATTTCATATATGCCAATAATAATTTACATTTGAAGGGGTGCATGGAAAAAAGCCTTATAAGTAACATCTGATGGACTGCTTAATTCTCCTAGCAAATTGCCTTGTTCTTTCTTGTATAAGCAAAGGAGAATTTGACATAAGTTCAGATGTCAGAGGGCTTTTTTCCACTCGCCCCTTCATTTAATTGCAATAGCCCAGTGATGCTGTGCAGAGTAAACCCTGACTTATGGGTAAAACCCTTTCTTTCTACTACTCATTTTCTGCATGGTCGCAATTGAATAATAACATTTTACACATATTAGGGGCATTTTATCAAGGGGTGAAGGTTGCAGTGTTGTTTGTTAGAGTGAGGGAACTGATTAGAGGAAATGTTGTGCATTTTGCAGAATTTTTTCCAAAGTGGAGTCACAGGCAAATCCTACTTGACATTTGAGTGGACCAATCAACATGGATCTGGTGGAAATGATGATATGAACCCTCATAAGATGAACAGTAACATTGTGCTGCAGTATAAGTGTCAATGGGTACCTCAAACAGTTGATGCCGAAACTTTACGCAATGGCATAAATACAAATACTCCAAAGTTCACCGCTTCAAATAAGAAGGACGAAACTGCACAACAGTATCAGACCCGCAAAAATAAAGATAAGGACATAAACAGAGGCCTACATGAGTCATGGGATTGGTATGAGAAATGCAAGAGAAGGGAACGGAATCAGGGTGAGGACCTGTTACTAACAGTGCAATCCAAATGCATAAACAAGAAAGCCATAATGCTTAATAAGTGGCCAAATTTTTGCTCCATTTTATGCCTCTCTCTGCATGTTTTTTTATCCTTTCTCTTTTTCAAAACAATCAAGCTAATTGGATAGTCTTAGTCCATAACCTGGAAACAGGGTTCCCTTCCCTTCCCACCCCCTACTCTTGCCGGAAAGGTTATTTTTTTTTTCCATTGGATTGTCAGTGTGTGTGTGAAATGTGAAATGATTAATATAATTATTATTATGTTGTCTGCCGCCCGCCCACCGTGTCAACATAAACCTATTTTGCCAAGTTTCCTGAATTCACACGTAGAATAATGGCAGATAAAGATCTGCATTGGAAAATCCAAAGTTTGCAAGTTGTTCAAGTATGTAATACTATATATAAAGCCCATTGTGGTGTAATTTCAACACGGTGTTTAACTCCCTTGTCTAAATTTTTGGTAATTTTTTCTTGGTAATCTGCAGTGTAAACCCCAATTGTCTGTATTATTTTGTTTCCCTGGTGTCAGAACAGTTATTCAAAACTAGAAAAAAATTTCACTTAAACATTGTCTCAGAGAAATTTAATTTTTATTATATCTGTATTTGCAACTTAATCAACATATCTTGGCGTTTAAATAAATTTTCCCATGTGCCGAGCAATGTATACGAACAGTGAGAATTGTGCATGTTGATCACTCACTCACTCATCCCTATTAGGTCAGGTGGCATGCAGGGCATGAGCAACCTAATCCCTCCACTTCTGCCGGTCCTTCGCCATGACTGCAATCGTCTCCAGGTCTTTCCCATCTGTTGTGCACATTTCCTTCTCCAGTTTTGGTTGCCACATGATCTTCGGATGACCCTACCTTTGCTTTCCCGCTGGTGTTCAGGGCCAGGCAGTCTTGGCGAAGGAGGCTTTGTGGCGGGTGACATGGCCAATCTACCTCCAGCGCCTCCTCATTAGGATGGTAGTCACAGATTTGGTTCCACTCCTTTCAAGCAGGTCTTTGTTTGAAATGCACATGTTGATATTGGGTTATTCCAGAAAAAATCCACACCCCCCCGAAGGATGGGGTCGTTTTTTAACCCCCCCTCTCACCTGGATTTCCTGAAGCACAGGACCCCCTCTCCTGTCTGGATTTCCAAAACAAAAGACCCCCCCTCCCGCCTGGATTTCCGGGAAAAAAAATATTAGGCTTAAATTTAATTTATTTTTAATATAAAATACGCACAATCGCGTCTAGAAGATGTTCTTTTTTAGTTTCTAAAGCTTCTGCTAATATTAAAAACTCTATCGCGTGGAACTAAAAAAAAAAAAAGGAGCAACAATGCAAAAAAGCGAACGAGTTCATCCTTTGTGCCCAATGGACAACACCCATGGAATCTTAAAACGGCACGCAGAAAACGCACTGCATGGCTGCTTGTTCAACTGTGCTACAGACCATGGGACTTCAGAGAGGTTACCACTGTATATGTTGCAGGAACCCGTCCAAGAACTTTCTCCTTCTGTTGCTTTCGCAATAACTTACGTTTCCAAAATTTTTGCGAGGTACAGATGGCTACAAGTTCCTCTCAAGTATTTTCGACGAAGAGGGAATGTTTGGCCCAAAATTCTTTGGAATTATCTTCTTCAGCTAATAGCTCTTCTTTCTTGCTTGCACAAGTAAAAAATTCTTCCGCCTGACGCAGTGGAATCCACGTTAAGAATGCAATGGCACACAACGGTGGCGCGCTGGGTCTGGTACGAATAGAAATGTGTCAGGCGTTTCAAACTCTTCGTTGCAACAATGTTGCGATGGCTCGTTCTTTACTATCTTGTTGTTCGCGTTTTCTGCTATAAAAGGACCTGCGAAGGAACTTAGATTATCATTTATTTTAGGTGAGAAATATGTGAACAAAATATTTCTATTATTTTCAGGGTCTGAGAGCGCTGAAGTGTCACCGAACTAAACGTTCGAATCGCGTGAACTATCGGTCGAAATGACTCCTGCAGAAGACTTTCTTGAGTTCAACCCTCCCTCCCGCCTGGATTTCCAGAGTGTTTGACCCCCCCTCCAGTGAGAATTTCCAGAATCCCATCCGTCGGGGAGGTGTGGATTTTTTCTGGAATAACCCATTGCAACTTACAGATGGTTAACAGCTTTGTTTATGCTATGTATATACAGGTTTGTTTACTGCTGATCAAAAGCTTGCTGGCAAACAGAGTATCTATACACGACAGAATCCCACAGGCACGCGGCGAGGATATGAGTGTCCAGAGGAAAGAGACTACTACCCTTACTGGCATCCAACAGAATGGAAGGATATTGCAGTGTTGACTAGTGATGTGTCACGCTGTGAATATTACAAGAAACACAGCTTCAATGTTGAGCCCAAAGGTTGGTCTGCTTGTTGTTGCATACTTACTGTATAATACGATCTGTAACTGGCCTGTAATTATATTATTAGACGTATTATTGTCTTCAACAATCATGTTCTCGGTGGATATAACTGTATGCATGGTCCATTGGTTTATTTGTTTTGTACTTTTTAACTTAAAGTCAAGTTTATTAACTTGTGAATGTGCACATGGGCAATGAACGAGATATTGTAATGTGGGGCGAATTTCACTCGCTTGCTCGGTCGAAATTCAGCTGTCAATTTTATATCAATTTATTCGGAATTTAATCAAAATCATTAATTATTCATGAGTCTACGAATAGTGCATATTGTATTCACCATCAGCCGCCATTACGTTGCAATAAACGAGGACGTAAACTCAACAAATAACTTTTCCTTAACCCTTTCACTGCTACAAGGACGTACTGAGTACATCCTGTATCAGTTTACTCATATGCTATGAGGACGTACTCAGTACGTCCTAAGTTACAGTGCTGGTATGAATAATACCGCACATATTAAAAACAATTAAACCGCATATAATAAACTTAAGAGGGCCTGGTAAAGACTCGTACATTTGGTGACAGATACATGACCAAAAAACCTACAAGATTTGTTTTTTCTTGTCAACTGCAAATTATCTGCCATCTTGGATTTCCACGTGTGGTTTGTGGGTGAATTTTGTGATTACTTCATCCTTTTTTCGCTTGAAACTTACAAGCAATGAGTGGACACACAGCTGACGATGTTCTAGAGAGGCTTTGGAACGATTCTGTACGAGTAAGAGATTTTTGGCAATGAATTTTACGGCAAAAGTGATGAAGATTCAGTGAAGATTATCGCGATGAGTCTTTTTTGGTGGTCCGAAGTAATTTGACCGTTAAAATCGTAACGGCACCTGTACAAGATAGTTCGACACCCTCAACAACTTATAAATACAAAAATTAATCTCGGCTTCAGGAGTCCTGGATGTGTTGTCTTGTGAAATGGTGTGCCGACTTAGAAGTAAACGGTCCTGCAGGGTTCGAATCCTGAGATAAAAATCCAGAGAGAAAAATATTTTCTTTTTTTTTTGTTTCCTTTTTGCCTTTAAAACCCAACCACTTCAAAGGCTCCAAACAAGTTTCAAAATTAAAGCTTTCTTATAAAAATAGTAATATATAAAACTATTCAAGGAGCTCAATCTTGCCGAGAGTTTAACGGCTAAAAATCTAAGCGGCGTAGGATGCAGAATAAAATGCTCAGGCATGAGACCCCTTATTAAGATTGATTTGCTGATTTACTAACTGATTGATTAATTGACTGACTACAAACTGTCTGAATGACTGACTCCAGGACTGTCAGATACATTGACTGACTGACTGACTGACTGACTGACTGGCTGACTGACAGATTGTTCCATTGATTGACAAGTTTGCTAATTTGTGAACTGAGTAATTGATTGAACAGCTGATCAGTTAACTGTCTGACTGACTGATTAAAAGAGATTGACTGTACTTATTGACTGCTCTTTGGTTGATTAAGTCAAGGTCGACTCAGATCATTTGATTAGACTCTGATTATTACATTTATTTCATGCAGTACATGTATGTTACTGCTTTGTTCATTAATGTTCATTTATATTCTCCATTAGGAGAGTGTGTTGAATATTACCCAGGAGGAAAAGTGCGCAAGCCATGGTCAACATACAACAACCCCAAAGATTGCACAGACAATAGTGGCAAATGGATGACATTCACAAACTATTTGGAAAAACTGACTTTAGTGCAATACAATAATGAGCAAAAATGTCGTGCAGCAGGCAAGCGTTTCACATGGGCTGTCCCTCATGGTTCGGACAAGCCAATGTGTTTAGTGAAACTAGATGAACCATACTGTGGCCAGGCACCCTGGACAAGAGACAATCACCTTGGTAACACCCCTGAAGGTGTCACACCAAACTTTACTTGGACAATTCCTTCCTTTCCTTCTGGTCAAGCTCAGCTCTGTGTGTTTAGAATTAGGTAAGCACACACAATTACCCGTAGGGAGTTGGGGGAGGGGGGCATTCTGTTGATAAGTAAGTGCCACCCAGGTAAGGGTTATTTTGGCCATTCTTTTTGGTACATGTATGTTGCCAGTTTGGTTTCAATCGAAAACGGGTCTAGCACTGTAACCATTGTGGTACATTAATGTATAGTGTATGAAAGAGATGTATGATTTTAGAGGCCAAGGGCCTGTTTCTCAAATGTCCTGGTAACTTACTGGGCCTGATAAGTGTCTCTGTTGATAAAGTCAATTTTTGTTAGCTTTTTATACTAATTTTAAAATCTTTTAATTCTGCGAAAACAATGGACAAGTACCATGTCTGTAATCACTGTGTAATTGGCGAAAAAAAAACATTTAAAAATATACTTATTGGGCCCAGTAAGTTACCGGGACTTTCTAGAAACAGGCCCCTGAAAACAGACATGGATTATTGAGGCCCAGGCACTGAAAAATAATTATTACATGTACCACTGGATCTGATTAATGGTAAGAATTTGAGAAACTGAGTAAAACATCCAAGACATCAGTATCTTGATTAATGATCATCAACTGTATAGATCTACACTTTTTGATATCCACCATTTCAGTTATGAGCTTTTTCTCTGCCTAGCTGTTCTTGTGGTTGACTGATTCGAAAATCTTGTAATAAATTATTAAGCTTTTTGATGGAAAAGACATGGCCATGCAAATGGCTTATCTATGGATGTTACAACTGTATTCAGGGCCTAAGATATTATGATCATGGTCAAGGACTTTGCATGAAACTCATTACAATAAGATATTTTAGGAAACCATTGGCCTATCAGAAATTTGGTGCAAGGTTATACAAGGGTTATCCCCTGAGTGAAATTCCTGTTCAAATTAATGTACATCTAAATAAATATTACATTGCTCTCTTTGTTTCAGATATAACATATCAACTGATGACTATGATGGCTGGAAAACTAATTCATCTTATAACAATAAGTAAGTACACTGTATGTATCTTGTGTGTGTTAGCAACTTTAAGTGAGTTGGAATCAAATTATCAGTCTCAATTGGAGGGGGGAGGCTAAGAAAATATGACTCCTAATAGAGTGTGAGAGAGAGGGAGGGCTGCACTTACATAATAATATCTCATCAGTCAGTAAAGGCCAGAAGCTGGGATTACGATGGAAAGGCTTCCTGCAAAGGGGCATGCAATTTAATTTAAAATGTACTAGTGTAAGTGAACAGATTTTTACAGGTTGGGTGGAGGCTGGGCAGTCAGTGGGCTGACCACTTGTCTCTAGAAAAACTGGTTATGAAAACCAACATTTCATGGTCTGTTGTGGCAAGTACACGTAAATATCAGAGTGGTATGAAAGAGTGAAAGAGAGATTCTACCTCTCTAGAGTTTTTGACTTAAATTGCATGTACATGTATACTAAAATAATATAACTGTATTCTGAAAAATTAATTAGTAATTTTATTGTAAGTAGTTTTACTATCTTACTGTGAATACCTTTTAGGCTGATTCAACAAAACCCTGCAATTGACATCGGAGCTACATCGCCCTTGAAATTAGCGATAAACACAGCACAATTTGGACGGACTTTTCAGGACAGGTCACATATCATTAGATTGAGTCAGCGATTAACTGATTCTGTACCGAAGGACAAGGACATCTACAATTTGAATATTCGTGGAAAGAGGGGAAACATAGTGCAGGTATGCATGTATTCCAATACAATACAGCTGTGCTCTACACTATTGCTCAAGGGGGCTCAAATGCAAATGTTGAGTGTTTGGTTCCCAGATTTATTTTGCACGTGGCCTACAAGCAGTGAACTGAAAATATGGCAGGGTTTTCCATACAGTGCATGCATTCCATATCACTGCCTCTTCAGTTTCTGTGTTTGTTTGTTCGTTTGTTTTTTCCTCAAAGGATACTTTTGGCACATTTTGAACAGTGCAATGATAATAATAATA
This sequence comes from Pavona decussata, assembly GCF_977016875.1. Lineage (NCBI taxonomy): Eukaryota > Metazoa > Cnidaria > Anthozoa > Scleractinia > Agariciidae > Pavona > Pavona decussata. The sequence continues at coordinate 1,275,437 of NW_028145567.1, forward strand.
ATAATAATAATTTTTGATCAATAATGATTTCTTGAAACATAAGCAAGCGAAAATTAAAGTTAATAGCCACGTTTCGGCGTCATCATGACACCATTCTCAAGGCAAAGTGGATAAATTAACTGTATGCGAATATAAATTTGATTTCTATACTTTACAGTCTCTACAAATTAGCATATTAACAAAGGATCACAAGTTCTTCTGGTCAATACCTTTGCGTGAATCGAGTCTGTTTGCACGTTTAGGGATGGTTTAAGTTTTCTTATGAAAAGCATCTCCTTAATTAGGCAATCAAATTTGTTAGAACATTTAGCTAGCACGTGAAATTGTTCTGAAAGACAATGAGGCACGTTCGAGTTATGTCTATGCCTCGTTGTCTTTCAGAACAATTTCACGTGCTAGCTAAGTGTTCTAACAAATTTGATTGCCTAATTAAGGAGATGCTTTCATAAGAAAACTTAAACCATCCCTAAACGTGCAAACAGACTCGATTCGCGCAAAGGTATTCACCAGAAGAACTTGTGATCCTTTGTTAATATGCTAATTTGTAGAGACTGTAAAGTATAGAAATCAAATCTTCGCATTAATTTATCCACTTTGCCTTGAGAATGGTGTCACGATGACGCAGAAACGTCGGCTATTAACTTTAATTTGCGCTTGCTTATGTTTCAAATAATAATAACACTAATTTAATGAGAGTGACATCAATTACTGATAAGTCAGTAGTTTACAGTGTACATCCCTAACCTATCCTAAACCTACATGTAAGGTACTGTAAGTGTAAATTAAAGTATTGATACAAGTTAAAAGAAATAAACTGTATAGTCAATACTTAAATGTTTGGCAACAGTTCAAGCACTGAACTGCTGACAGTTTTCAGACACTGTTCACTGAAAATGATTAGATGTTTTTATACTGAGAACACTGTCTTAATAAGTAACGACGACTTTACCATGATACTGTGACCTTTATAATACTACTGCATATGACAGCTTGTAATGAGGAGATTTTCGCAAGACATGTTTAACAACTGCATTTAGCTGAGTGGAAGAAGGGTGCCCGGGAAGTCCCAGGGGCCTCCACTGTGACCAGCCGGCCCCTAGACAGTAATACGCTCCCATGGCTGGCAATCCCCGCAACCCAGCCATGAGCCCCCACACCTGGTCATCCGGACACCCGTCACACTGCGTAAGCAGTGGAAAAAAGGGGAATCAAGGGGAGAGGGAGGGAGGGGCAGAAAACCGAGACAATCCTACAAAGCAGTGCTCTGCGCACGCGCTACCTACCAAGAGCCGCTGACCACCCAATGAATGCTAGCTTTTCTTTGTTGTTAACTTAGTTAAATTGCATTTAACTGCATATAATAATTTTTCTCTGAGTTAAGCTAAAGCATAATAATTTAATGGAACAAGTACATGACTTCAGGTACATTTTGTATCATTAGGTCTATCCTGCTGTTGAGTATGACTTTGTTCCCAACAAATTGTCCATCAATAAGGAAACTGATGTGCTTCATATTCAGTGGGCAGGTATGTGATTGTCTTGACATATTTACTGTCATGTTTTAATACTTTTTTTCTTTTAATTAGTACAGCTTGGATGAATTCGATGGAACATACAAATTTTGTCAGTAGATGCATAACATTAGACTCTAAATTTTTAGACTCATCTGTATAGGGTCAAAAGTTACCCTTGAATCTAATTTTTTAACATTAGGGAGTTTTTGATTTAAGTACAAGTATGACTTTCAAATTTGAAACCAGTTAATAATTTACAGTAGTCTCCAACACTAACTCGCCCATTCATGTTGTTTGCCGGTAGATAAGGAGACTCTAAAACAAATTGGTGTGGAGTGATTATCTAAAGCATGCAAATTAAACTAGATTTGAAAAGTCATTAACTTGTACTGAAATCTAAAGGCTATTGACAACTGCTACATTGTAGTGCCACCGGCACAGCAAAGTGCTACACACGGATAAGGCTTGACCTGCAGTATCCAAAGGCTGGCCAATGAGTATAAAATTCAGATGATAATGAGGTGGCCTGGGTGGGATGCTACTGTCCACACTATCCCACACAATTAATCGAACCAGTGCCTACATGTACGCCATTTATATACCAGTCCTACCTGTACATGTACGAACATAATAGATACAATGTGGAAACAAGTTTGACAACACGATGGCAGGGGCCTTGGACCACCAAACTCCACATCTACATGTCCAACAAACTAACTTTATACCACACTTACATGTACTCTCCATAAAATCTCTGACAAGTTGTGCCAAGTTAAGTTGTTGTTTGTTCATTTTGTTTCTTCTTGCCAGGTTCCAACACACATAATAACAACAGCCCAGCAGGAGATGGGCAGGCTGGGGATGCTGGGGAAGGAAGAAGTGGTAGGTGCATTCTTACTTTTAGATGACACTGCACTTGATTATCAGCATCATTCTGCACAAAAGACCACAAGTTAGACCATTTTACCATGTCTCATCCCTACCCTCTTCCCCTTGAATGCCCCCCCCCCCCACCCCTCCTCTTTCAATAAACAAAATGGTTGCTGATGTAATATTTCATCTCCCAGCAAGTAACTGAATGGTAAACAAAGTGAGGTTTGCCATGTTGGCTATGTTTAAACAATGTCATGTACCATCCATTTAGATGATGTGAATGTGTGATTGTTAGGTGACTGTATATCTCCTTTCAGACTACATTAATTATGCTCCTTTCGTTTTTAATCCTACTGACTGACTGTAAATTGCAATCCCAGAAAGCAGTGAAAAGGGTGTAGGCCAAAGCTCCCTTCTTCCCTCCTCCACTGACTTCATCCCAGTCTCCACCATGTTGCAGTTGAAGGCTGAAGCTGGGCAGTTGTTTGCTGTCTGTTTTTGATCTGTATAGTGTATACCCTGTTGTCTTGCACTGCCTGAATAAATGACTCTCCTATGACACAACCTTAGACTTTGTGGACCACATTACTTAAGGAGACAACACAACTACGTGAATGTGGCTCGATCATCCTTGAACGGCATACCTTCTGATGGAAAGATCAACGCACTTCAGTGCCCCACCACACTGTGACCATGTCTCCACTTCCTCTATAATGTGCTACAAAGGACAACTGGAAGGGAGGGGAACTTTTAGTTGAAAGATACGAAACTAGATGCCAATAATGTTATTACAGGTACGGACAGGAATAACATGGTGGAAGCAGACAATCCAGTAGACAACTATCCCCTCCCGTGGGAAATGTCCAAGCTGTTTCAGGGTGCAAAAGTCGTGTGGACAAGCCTGGAATATAAAGACCCCAAACCAGAAGACATTGCTGTTAGCTTGGCAACTGCAGGTATGTCTGATACAACGTAACTGACAGATTCACAGGCTAAACGTTTAGGGTGAGCAATATTTGCCACCCAACTGCATTTTGAATATACAAGTTTGTGTAAACATGGTTCCTACAGAATCTGGGATTCTTTTGAAAAGTATTGAAATTTGCAAACAAGTTTTTTTAACCTGGAAAAAGTATGTAAAATAAGGACAAAATCTGGAAAAAATTGAAAAAATCTGGAGTTTGGTTCTTAATAAAGCTACAACAATTTGTGCTGAATTGCGAAGTGAAATCTAAAATTAATTTCGTCTCTGCCAAAATTATTTCTCCTGTAGGAGTGTGATTTGACTCAATCAAAGTTTTAAGTCTGGTACACGAAAAGAATAATTAATTTTTGTTTGGAAGCAGTATGGAAAAAGTCTTGAATTTTGCATAGAAAATTGTATACAAACCCAGAAGTCTCCTGTAGCTCAGTGGGAGAGCATCAGAACTAGTAATCAGAAGGTCTTAGGTTTGACTCCTGTTAGGAGCAATCAGAATTTTCCGAGTTTGCCTGTGTCAATCACAAAATAATACACTGTCATTCTCGATAATATTGTTCTTTGCCCTCCAAGCACATCACAAAAAGTATGCAAGAGAAAGGTACCTTGGGGTAGTTTAACAAGGTTAAAATATTCCAACTGGCAGGAGTCAGGGTTTCTTTGCATTTACATGTTTGGTCATACAGCTGTACATATATTATTGAACTTGAATCTACCTTGAAACAATCCTACATTTAGCTAGTGATCACAGAACCTCAAGATTCAATAAATTTGGAATCAGCCTAAAAAATTGTTCATACAGTATTACTGCCAGCAACTCCCTTAAGTAAAACGAGGTCATGAGCACTTTTCTTGCAGTAGCTTTTGCTTTTGACTTATCAATGAATGTATTCATTCATTCACAAGGGTATTACAGCTGCCTTCAGAAGAGCAAGAATTGTGATAAAGAGTCGGTGGAAGCTAAAGCAACCAAAATGGATTCCCTTCTCAACAATGCCCCAGCATCCTTCGGGGGCATGATTGTGCAGTTCAGTAACAAGGGGTGTTTTTATTACATCTGCTCACGAAATAACAACTTCTCAAATAGAAGCCAAAAAGGAGTCCTCTGTATCGATTAAATGCTAAACTTGCAGTGCAAGTTTTAATTTAGTAATTGATTTTGATCATGAGTACCTCAATATGTTTTCAATGCTTTCAAAAGATATAAGAGTGTGTACAAATTAAATAGTTTATAATAAAAAAGTATCAATTGACCATGAGTACCTCAATATGTTTTCAATGCTTTCAAAAGATATAAGAGTGTGTACAAGTTAAATAGTTTATAATAAAAAAGTATTGCATGGGTTCACAAAATAACGTTTCAAAATAATGGAAAAGACGAAAACGAGTCCTCAGCAATGAGTTTTTATTAATTAGTAATTTGCCACGTGCCTTGAAATGTCCTCAGGGTTTTTTTTATGAGTTTGTACAAATTGAGTGTATTATAATATAAATAATTATAGAACTTGAAGTAACAGAAAATCATTAGACATTGTTTGACTAAATTTCTGAATTTTCTGATACAAATCTTGTAATGTAAATAAGTTTACTGGCTATTCCAGGACATACAATTAATTGTTAATTATTAAATTAATTATTAATATACCGTCCGCGCCCAAAAGAGTGATTGGGTTTTTTTTTTTTATTATTATTATTATTCAGAAAATGTGCTATTAGCCATTTTCATGAATAATGTCTCCCTGCTTGAGAAAAACTTGAAATGGTTGTGTGATTTGTAATCGTTTTAAAATGTCATATACGGGGTGCATTGTTTCTCGGATATAATTATATTTAATTGTGCTTGCCCTTGGGCTCAGGGCAAACTGGAAAATGTCAATTTACTATGCTTAGTGTTGTAATTGTTAGATTATTATCGGGAGTTTCTTGGTTATGAGAAAAACACTGCTAGTTACAGCACCTAGAAGTATAGCTTTTTGGGTGTTGTTCAGTAATTATATTTAGATTGTAGAGAAGTACAGGGTATATATGAAGTATTGTATTTCCCACTTTCTCGATAAAAGGGTTTTTATGAAACTACATTGCATGATTTTGTACAAAAGAACAGGTATTAATATATAAAATTTCTGCTTAATGTGTAATTAGAATTAATCAGTTTATTGAATTGTAGGAAAGAAGCAAATTGCATGATCTAACATAGAATAATTGTGTATTAATATATGAAATTACTGCTTACAATTTATTAGTGTCAATGTGAATAAAAATACAGTACTTTGAATTGTTTATAATCAGTTTTTCTCCTGATCACGAAATGGTTTTTGTTGTTGCTGTTGTTGTTGGTTAAAAGGTTGTCTTTCTTTTTAACCGTCATTGAACACTAACAAGAATTTAAAAAGGAATGTCTAGCAGACTTTTTACAGAGAAAGTTCTGGTCTTGGCATTGAAGTGCTGAACGATTCTCCAGGTCCGGAGCCCTTGACTAATAATAGAAGGAAATTTCATTAGGAAAGCGGCCTGCATGGCTTGGTACCCACCTTATTTAAGTAATGGGCCATTTCCGAGTTGTTTTGAACCTCGTTATGAAAGCGAGGTTTCTGCAAAAACGTCATCAGCCGCACATCCTACAGATTGTTAGCCAATCACAAGCGTATTTAGCCTTGCATTAGCCAATAGGCGTGCTTTCTTCCTATGGATCGTTAATGACGTAATGAAAACCCAATTTGCCCTGTTGACCTTTGAACCAGAGCTTTCCTCCGTTGGGCTTAGAGTCTTAATTTATCGGTTAGTTCTTTGTTGTTCAGCTTTCATACCAAAACGGCTTCCTGGGGAACTGATGAAACACCAAAGGAAGTAAAGTTGACTGTGACTCTTTCTTTCTGTGTGTTCACCATCTACGCCATGAAATATGAGGGCTACTGAAAAACAAACAAAAGGCAATGAATCTTTAAAGTATAGGAGAAGTTTTTCTCCAGATAAAGTGGGAATCACAGCTTGACAAGAAAACTGAAAACCCCATTACCTTTACTTGCTTTTTTTTTTGCTGATGATGCTGTTGATCGGCGAAAGCTTGGATTTTTAACCTTCAAATTTTTAATAATAGTAGTTAAAGGCCTCATTTTATCTTCAACATTGTCTAATTTTTTATCTGTAGCTTTCAACTACGCCCTTGACAAAAAGTCGAATGACTGACTAAATATAATATGAGTATAGTGTCAAAATTTATTCCACAATTATGCAACTTAGTTCAGATGAGGTACTGGTTTTTGCCACAGAAGGTTCGAGAAAACCGACTTTAGTAATAATTGGCTATTTTAAGCTGTTCTGAATGCGGAAAAAATGTTAACACCTTAAATTAAAGCCGACTGCCATCACGAACAAAAGAGCCTCGGGTGGGTATTTAACACTAACCGTAGGAAGGCTATGTTTAATAAGTCTCCTACGAAACACTCCTCTTGTTTAAAATCAACTGAAATCCTCAAGACATTGACAGTATGTATGATAGCTGGCGGGGGGAGGGGTACTCCACCGAAGTTGTAGTGGGGCTGTGCGGCGCGGTTCCCCAAACCCCGCTAACCCTATTACAGACCAAAAAATGGCGATTTCTAGTAACCCGTTTTGAGACTTGCAGACCAAAACGGCTAAAACAAACTATGCCTTTTGGGCTGCACATACCTTTTTAATATAGGTAGTGACTCCCACCCCACCCCCCCCCCCCCCGCCTCTTTATGATAACCCTGGTGAGCCACTAGTGGTTTATCATTGACATTAAAAAAATTAACGCGGAAAACAAAACTAATTGTTTTCAAATGACAATTGAAAACAGCAGTCTTGAAAGAGTTATTTTAAACGTCCGTGGCTCCGCAAACAACAAGTTACACAAACAAACAAAAAAAGACAAACGCAAAGAATTTCAATCGAGTGTAGCCGATTACGCGCTGTTGTTAATTATATCCGTGAAGTGTCAGCTGTGCAAGATATAGTTTAGTACAATTTACAGTTAGCTTTACCCTTACTGTTTACAGCGTTGGACTCGATGTGTTTCCCAATGTCGAACACTAGCTAAAGAATATTTATAAACAGATTGCGGAAAAATGAGCATTTTGTTGAAAAGTCTCCTGGAGACACGAACAAAAGTCTTGATAAAGGTATTTGATAAACCCAACTACGGGGCTGCTGCTAAAGGCTTAGCAGTATGATATATAATGGTGTAAGCCTAACGAGCATCTGCAGAAAATTAAACTGGTAGTAGTATAAAGAGGATTCGTATATTTTACAGGCTTATTCAAATGCTGTGTATAGAAAGGGGAAAAAGAAAAATATAAACGACAAGAGGGACTTTTAGCCAGGGAAAGAAATCAAAGGCTCCTGTGAGCCAACTCGTGAATGCAGATGACACATAGTAATTGCAATTTAGACGGCTACGGAAACTTCCTCAAAAGCTAAAAGAAATTATATCTTTGCCCGATTATGTAACGAAAAATGACCATTCTTGTACTATTAAAATGATTGTCAAATTATTCTGTACAGATTGAATAAGCCGATTATTCTGATGCGCCGATTAAAAAATATCACGTGTTTTTTTTATTCAAAGTTTATAGGAGCACGCCATGTGCAGCTACGTCATGCAAATTCGTGTGATAGTCCGCGGCTACTGGATTTCGCGATCGGGCTAGTGGATTCTAACCATCACTTGCCCGATGGGCAAGTGAAGTTTTTTTGGGAATTAAAATTACAAAATTACTGTAGGGCAAGCCGATCTCACAAAGGGAAATATGTTCAACAAAGTATCGCATTACGATTCATGCCCGACATAAATGCATGAAATTTTTCCTTTGGAGTTCAGTCCACGCAATCATCAAGTAAAAATAATGAACTATGACAAGCTCTTGCTAAATAAGAATTATTTATCGACCGCGTCCTTTTGCTTTCCCATAAATTACCAGTTGTAAATTTCGAAAATGAAACATTTTTTCCCTTTGAAACCTCTATGAAAGCTGACAAGATCTTAAAAGTGTTCATTTCACCAGAAATTTGCATAATTTTGTTTACGACGTCAATGATGCGTGACATGGCACGTTCCGCTTTCGCGTGAAAACTGACAAATTAAATTATTTTTTAATTAAATTATTTTTTAATTAAATTATTTTTAAATTAAATTATTTTTAATTCTTGAAAGAAACCGCACTTCGTAGAAAAAAACGAAAAAATCCTATAACTTTGCTCAGATTCAACGAAAAATCCCCATACTTACACTAAAATGATTGTCAAATTATTCTCTACAGAATGAATGAGAGAATTCTGACGCGTCGTGAAACAAATTTTCACGTTTTTTTTTTTCACTAATTGAGTTTACGACCCCGGACTTTCTGAAAAACTGAAAAAACTTGAAACTTTGCTCAGATTGAACGAAAAATCGCCATTCTTGCACTAAATGATCGTCAAATTATTCTCTACATATTGAATAAGAATTTCCTGATGCGCCATGAACAACAAATGTTCGCGTGTTTTTTTCCACTAATTGAATTTAAAACTCATTCACTGCGCACGCCCGAAAGTTAACGACAAAACCGACTGATCGACTGATCGACTGATCGACTGATCGACTGATCGACCAAGTCGAGAGTCAGCTATCGCTATAACTCGTTCATTGCGCATGCGCGCATTCACGAGTTAAAAATGAGCTGTAGCCTCCAGTTATATTAACATCGTTTGCGTTTTATTTTTGGATTTTTTTGTGTATTGTTTTTTACTTTATTATTTATCAGCTATTTTCTGCTTGACTAATTGTTAGTAATATGCATAACTTTGGAGGGAGGCGATATTAAAAGCCGGCCTTTACACTTCAGTTTCACAGTTCCAACAATTGAAATCGAGTTTGGCCAAGTTCAAAGCTTCAATTATATTAGCAAGAATGCCATTCAAGGCTGAACTAAGGTATGCTCTAATAATATCGTTCAAACAGGCCTTCAGTGATCATGGCTTTTTTGTTAGATATAACCTTCGGAAATGTCCGATTCTGATAGCTGACTTATTCAAAATACTACATCCGTCGGAACTTTCGGTAGAATTTTGATAAAAAATATTCGGTCACTTTTGGTATAACTACCTGTAGCTGTTGCTTGATAACGTGTAGAGAATCTGTTTGGATGATTTCTTAAAATTAACGACTTATCATGGCGCCAAACTCTTCCCACTCTATATTTTTTAAAAACGTTCGCTTCAGTTACGGTAATGGCTAACGCGCACCAGAAAGGGAAAATATCGAGGGTTGACCCGCTCGTTTTAGAGATAAACCGCGTGGAAGACCACAGCGTTAAGAGAAGCTTTCAATTGGTAGCTGATGCAAAATGGGTTTCCTTGCTTTACGTTTCAAAATGTAAAGGAACTTCTCTAACCAACGTGTTTGTCTTGCTCTTAAAACGGGACAGTTTCACGCTATTTTTAGTTACACATTGAAAATCGAAAAGACGCTATTCGGTTGATAGCAGCCAAGATATAAATGACAAAATTCCATTTAAAGACCATCAGAATGCAAAGAAACTATCCACGGACATTTTCGCCGACAGATCACTAAGATAAAGAGGGGTTCAAATTTGAAAACGTCGGGCCGACGTTTTCAAGTTTCTTAGTTCGCTCTCGTAACGCACTAAAAATCGCCGGTGTACTATATTTTTGTTCAACCTTTCGTCTAAGAATCACTCTTAATATTTCTTTAAATTAACGATTTAGAAATTAATTAACATAGCGTTCAAAGTTTAAATTTAGTGAATTTTGGCCAAAAATCATGATATCTCCCATGATACTCCCCCAGCCTTTAACCCTTTTATTTAAGCCCCAGTGGTGACCAACATGTAGTTTCTCCTTAACATGTCGCTGCTTGACTAAATATTTAAGTCAGGAGAATAAAGGAAATAGTCACCAAAGATGAATTGCCTTGATTTTAAGACAAAATCTCCCAACTGGTATATGGAGGACAATGAGGAGAATATACAGTCATGTTGATATTGGTCTGAAAGGGTTAACTCAAACAGGCGTATTTTTAAAGTAAATATTGACAACTCCACCGTTGGCATCCCCTCAGGTAGAAGTAGCTGCTTTTATAGAAGGATAATTGCAAGTCATGCTCACTCGCTCAGCAGAGAATTTCGATCCAACCTAATAGCAAGAAGAAAGAAATAATTGGAACCTCTCGCACTCAGACTTTTTTGTGAAAAATGAGTAAGTGAAGGAAATAATCAAACGACAGAAAACGGTGGCCACCGCGCATTTGCCGAAACAATTCAATCCATGTAAGGTTATTGTGGCCCACACCAACGCTATATTTGTTTTCACTTTTCCCATGGACGTGTGGTGTGGCATTGGCCACAAATTGCGTGCGCAGTATGGATGCGCAAAACGGAATTAGCTCGAACGTTCTTTAGATAGAAGACGGTTAAATTTAGTCCCTTTTCTTCATGCGAATCCAAGGTTTCATAAATTTCCAAAACGCAAAATCTTCCTACATAGCACAAAACGTCCGGGGGCACTAAATAAAATTAATAATATTAGTAGTAGCAATCGTAATAAATTATTTAAGAAATGAATGAAATAAATTACATTCCTGTGAATAGAATTTAGTTCAGATTTAGAATTATTTACATACTTATATATTTTAACAATAACAATAAGAGATGATTATAGCCAACTCGGCGCTTCGCGCCTCGTTGCATTGGCTATCTATCATCTGATATCCAACGCGCACTCGTGGAATAATTGTATACAAATAGGGAAAGCAATCCGCATTGATCTGGTTCAATCGCTTCCAGTCTAATCAAGCTTAAAAGTGCAGCAATGTGTGAAATAATAAAGACCGTTCCTGCATGTGCTAAGAAATGCAGACTAGGCAATCCCATGAGAAAGAAGTCAGTCATCGCTTACAAAAAGCCTACATGAATCAGGCAGTAATTAGCTAGACTGCCGTTATGAAGTGCGTACAAAAGAGAAGTGGCATTGATAACGTGACGCAGAATATTTTGCAGAAGCATGAAACTTTATTCTCACTAGGGCAAACAAGAATTGAAAATTAGCGTCGTTTGGTTTTGGGTGGTTTGGTGAATCCTGAAGACTTTGCGAGCGGTAGCAGAACTGTGACAGCTCTTTGATCTGGAACTACCTAGCTTGGTTAATGTTACTTCACAATCTGGAATCTACGAACGAAAAGGTTGGTGAAATTACGTCGGTTGAAATACATGTAGTGCAACCAAGAGAAAATAAGGGGACAGAGAGGAAGACGCCCAGTACAGATTAGTGACTAAAAAATAGCCTCGGCTTAAACGGGAACAGGATTAGAAGAGTTTAGACGATTAAGCTGTTGCTTAATCTCGTTTGAAGTTCGATACGGTGCTTCTCTGTAGACGACTCGCACGCTTTCAAGGACTATATTATGACGTAAATTTGCTCGAAGTTTCACAAACAAATGTACGTACACTACAACAAACACAACGTCTTTCTTCAGATGATTATAAAATTTCCACGGCTTCAAACGTCGAAAAAAAATTAACTGGCCAGAATGAAAATATCAGAATGAAAAATTAAGGTCCGTTATAAAACACTGCGTTTTGGGTGAAAAAGACCAATAGAACATATCGACTGAATTTGAAAACGTTTAAAAATATATCAAATACACTGAGAAGCGTTCGACTGAAATTAACTCAGCTGATCGAAACCATGGCTTTCCAGGTGCAGGTCGAATGCTCTACACCGGGATTGTCTTAAAGGGGAAGTATCACGCAAATTGCTCTCATTTCAAAACCCAAAAATGTTTGTCTGTCAGCAGAAACAACAAAATAATTGTCAAGTTTGTTATAAATTATCACCCCAGTGCAATAAAACTGTCGATTAGGGCCTCTGGTCAGGGACACGGAGTAGGCCGATATGGATTGAAAATTGAAAAATGTTAGGCTAATGTTTTTCATGTTCTCGCATTTTTGTTTCCAAAATGCACTAGAACAGATCACGAGTTGTTCCTTTCAAAAATTGAGTTGATTTCTTTCCTCTCGTCATTCTAGAATTATTCGGCAACTGATTCAATTTCTTATTTCGTCATTTTTAACAAAAGATATCAAAAACCCCATGATACTTCCCCCTTAATCCCTGATCAGCAATTTACCGAATCACATAAAAATATTTAACAATTATTCCATGTGCGTGCGTTGGATATGAGATGGTAAATAGCCAACGAGGCGCGAAGCGCCGAGTTGGCTATTTACCATCTCATATCCAACAAGCGCGCATGGAATAATTGTTTTATTAAATTCTCCCCGTTTGGATATTGATGTTGAAGTAAAAGAATTTTATTTTAAGTAAATATTTCTTTCAAATTAAAACGACCAGATGTTGAGGCAACTTCCGAATAAAGCGCGCGAAACTTAATGATCACATGACACGCGCAGCTTATTGCGAACGGAGTTGAATGAAAAATCCAAAGCGAAGAAGATCGGACACAGTCGGACATCTCAAATTCAAGAAACGTTCAAGTGTACGAGCGACAACCTTTCTGAGACTAGCATTCAAGTGCTTTTGAAGTTCCAGCTAATCGAGAAGCGTAATAGTTGTGCACATTTGAGCAAACGTTTTGCTGTGTGGTGCCGAGCGAAGGAAGGGATCAAGGACGGCTTTTTTTATGCCGAACTGAATTCCTCGCAGACGTTTTAAAACACTTAGGGCAAGCCGAGTCCAAGTGTCGAGGTACAACCTCACTGAGACAAGCATTCAGTGCAAGTTTTTAAACTTCAAGCTTATCGAGAAGCGTAAGAGCTGTGCACATTTGTGCAAATGTTTTGCTGAGTGGTGCCGAGCGACGGAAACGAACATTATGGCCGCCGTTCGTACGGATTTCATGGATGAACTTTTGTAAATGGAGTCCTTGTAAATGCATAGAAACAGAAAGGCAGGCATTAAGCTCTTCTTGAGAAATTTTTTCGATCGGTTTTAACCTCTTACCGCCAGGATTTGCAAGCCATCCTGAAATTTTTCAAGGTAACCGGTTGTTATTGTTGATGTTGTTGTTATGTGATCTAAATCGTAAAATCGTGCAATTTTTCTGATTTTAAAGGAAACTTCGGAGATACGCACCATTAAGTAATGTCACGCCGAACTTAGTGGCTTTTGTTGTTGTCATTGTATGGTATTTCTTTTCTTTTCTTTTCTTTTTTTTTTCTGGATTTTTGCGAAGAAACTTTCCCTTTCCCGCCGAAAAAAATTTTTCATTTAGCGACACCTGGGTCAATCGTTTTCCATATAAGGTCAAACTACGGTATATGAGCTGATAACCGGAATTTAGTGAACCAATCAGAACCCTAGAAATGCAATATCCGAGGCTGAGAATTTAATAAATTACAATGTTGCTTGAGGAGACTGTAATCGCAGGAAATTGATCTCAATAATTTCTCGGTGTACATGGACAATTTTTCTTAATTAAGGTTTAATTTACCTTTTAAAACCCATCGAGCACTTGTAACAGCACTATTTGCTATCACGTATTATCATCAGTCGTCGTCCCTTCCTTACCGTTATCGTTATGGTGTTTATCCTAACTCGACCCCCGTCGTGCGTCTGTTATGGTCGAGAGGAGACTAGGACGGTAACGCAACGAAGGGGTGACGGCGGGACCCACCCGCATCTCTCTCGCGCTTCTCCTGCCGACCATGAGAGACTACTGGGGACGAGTCAAATGTTTATCGTCGTTGTTTACATTGCCATTGTTCTTTTTATCGCTTTTTTGTTACAATTGTAGTATATTCTGTACGGTTTTTAATTTCTTGTTGTTGTTGTTGTTTTTGTTGTTTTTTATTTTTACCTAGTACGATACGTTCAGTTGAAGACTCATGGGTCTTGAATGGTCATGGTTTTCTGAGGGTGTGCATGGTGTTAACGTGGGGGTAAACGTGAATTTGAATGGAATTTTAAGAGGTTTGAAGAAGAGATAAAAGAAAGAAAATGATTTTTAAAACACCAACAGACAGCAGTTGATACCCACGCAAGAGCACCCCAGGTTTCTAGGGGACTAACTTGGTATCCGTCTATTAATTATTAACTACAAATTCTACTTTTAAAACTTCACTTAATCTTCAATATTTCTTATTTCTCTTAATTTTACCAATCTTTCTAGAAAAACTATCTCCTCCCAAATATACCCAAAATTCACCTAAAACGGATCGGCAATGAGAGTATATACAGGCCATATTTCTTTCTACTCGCCATCGCTGTGTGTATTCACTTTCTAATTAAACGGGGCGGGTATAGTTTCCTTTTTACTCGGCGATTTATACGCCTATTTCTATAAAGGATAAATATATAACAATAAAAATAAGCAAATCTTTCAATATAAAGTTGAATTTTAGTTCTTCAACGAATAGTGTTAATTTGAGTAAACATGCAGATGAATACATTTTCACCGCGTTGTCCTAAAGAAATTCCAGCTCTAAGAAAAAACTTTTGTATCACGATATCTGCCTATTAGACCAGCCGCCTCGTGTAAAATGTGAGCTTTGTGACGTGTCTCTTCTCATGAACACTCGGATGGCAAGGGAATAGACTGCAATGCGTCTCGGCCTACTCCTTACCGCCCATAAATAAACCGCCACACGCGTTGGTTAAACTTTACGCAATCTTGGTACCTAGTACCGATGAACCCAACGAGTTATCAACTGGGTATCATGTCGCGGCATAATTAACATTATGGATTTCCATAATGTTTACTTTTAAATTGTGAGGGTCGTTAACTCCATGATACTGCTTTATTTAATATACTGAGTCCAGTGGATTTCATGTAAGTGTTGATTAGTAATACAAAAGAATATTTTTTTGTATACTCAGGTGATCAGGGTACGTTTCGTCTCAAACAGTCTACCTATTTTCCATTACAATTGAAATCCATTTCCGTTTTCAAGCTATACAATTAAGGGAATTGTTATCATTAATTTTCGAAAATAAAGGTTCCCTCCCCTAAGATTACAATGATCTATACAGTTACACAATTCCTTTGGTTGACGGACCGAAAGGCCAACGCTCTGCCTGTCTTTTTACTAAATTATTTTTTAATTGTGATGTATAGAAAGACTGAACTGACTGAACTGTATTTCAAACATGATATTTTGATCCAATATTAGTGCTTTAACAAAATGTTTAAACAGATATCTTGCCCATATCCCAAGCCAATATAAAACAAGGAACTTAAAAATCCTCTTTGTTCTACAAACGTCCTGTTGTTCTTCGGCTGCGTTAAAGTTTGTTCAGTGACAAAGTCCTCGCAAAACGATATTTTGCTACTTTGTAAACAATGATTTATTCAGCTGTTTCTTTCTCAGAACCGATAAAAAATATCTGTTTCATCGAATATTGGAAACAAACAGTGCTATTCAAATGGAAAATACATAAAACGTCGCGCTGAAAGTAATTTCAGTACTATTTAAGCAACACGATAATAAGGTCCGCACGACGCCAACAAGGACAGTCGCAGGACAGGCTTCACTACTCGGGCGGCCAATAAGCATGTGAGTATTAAAATGGTCCTCATTTCCTTTTTGAGGGCCGTAATGGAATTACTTTAAAACTAACACGAGAAATAACGAGTTCGAGTCTGAATCTAGTAATCATAATTTCAAGTTGAGGTTCAAAATTATAGTTAGCTTGAGTTTTTAACCCTACGAGCGGCTATCTGGGCGATAACCGGAGTACCTTGAAAAAAAGAAACGCATACAAAAAAACGAAATTAACAAGATCACTTTTTAATTAATTTTTCGTAACTCGAACTACGACTTTACCACAATCGAACTCGAGTTCAGTAATACCCTGGTCGCAAGTTTAGAAATTTGAAAAATTTTCTGTGTTGCTGTATGTTGCTTTGCTTTATTGAACTAGACCCTTTACGATAACGAGACCCTGGGTGATGAAAGAAACAAGTGTAGATAGAGGGTGACAGGTTGAATAAGAGTTGAAGATCAAAGTTAACCGAAACGGCGTACCCAAACATGGTCTGATAGCGGCTGCCAGAGGCGCCTTTACATGCTAATGTCTAATCTCACCCCACAAAAGAATCGTAAACCGCCATGAGACTATGTGATATGCACGATATAAAAAACATTACCATTTTCCATACCATTACCCATTCTGATCTCTAGTAAGTGAATTAGTGGGTCTTACAGTGCAAAAAGGTGAACTCGTCCCATCGTTTTCTTTTAGTATAAAGTGAGGTCTCCTGTACAGATTAATGGAGGTTCCATTCAATGAACTAGCTATTAAGGACTCCACGACAGATGTGATTTTAATTTACTTCAGAGCCTTTCTTTGTGTTTTCATACTGATACGAATACACATGCATAGAAACCCAAACTTTTTAAAACGGTTTCCAGAATATATTTTTTCAAAACGCAAACTTTGAAAACGTATCGGCCGTTTGAAAGGCGAAAACGCAATACTTTTTTAAATGACTGGTATCACGTAATATCGCAGGTTTGCGCCAGGTTAAAGGTATGTTTTACTTTCGTAGTTTTGTGTCGTTTCTATTTAAATAAATCAGGTAAAATGGTCTAAAAATCATCATATGATCGCAGGACTGTCATTGCGTTTTCCGCGTTGAAAAGGTACTGTCGACTGAAAGCTAGCCACTCCTCAAAACGCACCTAGATTAGTTTCCTTCAGCTACTGCTAAAATATAAAACACAGGGTTGAGAAATGATGCCAGGTTCGCTAATGTGATTTTTCCCAGATAAATTCCTTGGTTTTATCTGTACTGAGCTGAAATCATATGGAATAACCTAGAGCTGATGAAAATAATCTAAAGGGTGCGTTGACTTTCAGCGTTCACTTTCTGATGATATATTTTACCTTAAGAAGGTACTGCGGCAGCCACAAAGAATTAAAGACCTTATTTTAACACCATAAGGGCTCTTCATTTACAGAAAGGCTCGTTTTTTATCTTTCTGGCCGATGCAATAATTACCGGGAGTATCTAAAAGATCTTGAGAAGCTCAAGGTCATCATACTGATGGAAAATAGTTATTGAAACTGATTCCGGAAATCCTTTAGACAAAAGTCTGTTTCCATGACTACCGATCGTCAAATTCTGAACGTATACGAAATCTTACAAAAATGGCATCAAATAAATAAAGTAAATAATGACAGAGAAAAACAAATTAACCGAGAAGGCTCTTAATTATAATTGAATTCCAAGAAATATCGCTATTCTTTGATCCCGCCGATCGAAAGAGCAAGTCGAGCCCAACAATTAAGAAATCTTTCTTTTCTTAACAACAAGCTTCTCTTGCAATAATACACAAATAATAATCAACATCATTTCTGGTTCATTAAGTCGTAGTAGGCCGTTATTTTTACACTTCATTAGGAGCCCGGCAGACTCAGGGCCTTAGAAAAGGTTTAACTATACATGAAGAAGAAATTAACAAATTTTGGATACGCATCTAAAAGATAATTATGCAGAGGCCAGGAAAACCTCTATAAAAACCCACAACCGGGCACGGAAATTATACGAAACCTGGGAAGGAACCAGACCACAACTCAAAGACCGGTCCAACGAGGTCGAAGCGATAAACTACAAGCTAAAGTTCAACTTTCACTCAGTACGAAAGAAGCGTAACCAACGAGAGATGCCTTGCCTACTAAAAACGTGAAGGGCAACCGATTAATATATCTTAATGCAGCAAAATGCTCAAGGGAGCCCAGGAACTCCACAAAGAACAGTACTGAAACGCCCAGAGCCACTGGACAACGTGATTGTGGAAATAATAAAAGATTTCCTGTAAATTGTAAATGAGTTCATGAATCACAATGTTTCGATTAGCCTACCTCTTTAATAGGAAATTATAATCCGTTCGAAGTACTGTTATTTCGCTTTTGTTTTGTTTGTTTGTTTTTCAACAATTGTCTGAGAAAATAATATGATTGATCCATTTTTAATACGTAAGTATATGTTACTGATTACAACATTGAAGTTGGATCTACATTACAAACAAGATAAGATGAGTAAGCCTCCAACTTGATTTCCAATAGATATATATATAAGTCAACCTAAATTTTTTTAAAATATCTCAGTTTGACACTGAGCGAAACTAACACGTTTCTCTTCACAGAGCAGAATATGTCTCGTATCAGTTGGCATTTGAAAACCAAATCTTATTTGTAAATTGATTCAGTATTGACAATAAGAAAACTCCTAAGCTTTAAACAAGAAGTTCCGCTATAAAAGGGCAAGCCCCTCCTTCACTTTGTGGGCGTGAGATGCAAATTTAGACACCGTTTAGTCGTGGCAAGTTGTTGACTCAGGCGTCCAGGCGTCCTCTGAAAATATATCCCTCAAAAATACATAATATCAGCCGCAGCAGTAGAAGATATCAAGCGCTAATTTTAAATAGAAGAAAGATCCTCGCAGTTAGTACGCAACTTAAGCAGTTGCGAAAAGAAAGTCTGAAAAAAATTCAGGCTTTAGCGGAATTCGAACCCACTTCTTTCAAATATATGATGTTCATATATTCATATTCACAAGTTCTAATTTGTTGAACAGCGTTTATTCTATAAACTAAGCCAATTTTATCGGGAGGAGCCGTAAAAAAAGACAAGTTGTTTATCAGTTGTTTACGCTCTGGTGGTTGATTGACAATTGAAGGTGAGAATGGCCAGGCCAGGCTCCTTTTATACCGGAACTTCTTGTTTAAGGCCCCTAGTTCTGTTACAGATCCTTCAAAATCTTAACCTGTCCTTGATGGGGACAGGCTGCTATAACGTTGCCTCAGAAACGTTTTTCACTCTTCAGAAATGAGGTTTTAAATGAACCCTTCGAGCTTCTGAAGTAAAATGGGTACACCTTTCCTTAACTTTTTCAAATCTTATATCTTGCCTGTAACCTTTCTTTAATTGCATTGTTTAGTTTTCAAGAAAAGTTGATGATGAATTCCTTATTAACAAATGCCAAAAGCATAGATTCATACGTCTGGACTTACAATTTCATATAACTAAGTACTATAAAAAAGAACTAATCACAAACCATTGACAAAGACCGTTAGATAAAATTGAAAAGGCATCTATTCACAAAACAGCGTTTATGACGTTCAGTTCTGACACGTGGCAGGATGTAAGGGTGTCCCCTTTTCCTAAAACTTCTTGATCTCTGGGGTGGAAGCAGTTCATGAAGGGGATGAGTATTATCATTCAGCAGTTATCTTATTTCATAGTAGCCTATCTTTGATAGTAATTATATAAACTAAATTCGATTTTGAGACGGCAATACTAACCTCTTACTAACCGAGCGCGAGGGCCTTACTGGGGAATATTGGCCCGAGGTCGTGGCAGTACGCTGAGACGTCAATATAAAGTCGTATTGCTCGACTGAAGAGATGGGAACCTAGGAACGAGGTTGAGAAACCAGAAAAGCTCTTGTGTGGACAGCTGTATGACGTCAATCATTAAATCCAAGATGGCGGCACCCGGGAAAATAAATAGGCGATAATCAAATCCTGTTTTCTGCGACACAGAAATATGATTTCCATGTTTCCCAATGAAATTTGAAATTAGATTATATTTTCAACAATGTAACGCTTATTCATTTCAATGGTGAGATTAATGAGATTAAATCAAGTTTTTGAGGGAGAGAACCCCGTGCTAGTTTAGTTTACAATGATTAGATCTCCATTTTACTGAGTTTAATTAAAATTGAGCACCAGAAATATATTTATTCTACGTCTCTCTAGTGTCACAAGGAGCCACCCGGTGGCCACAACTTTACCCGAGGTGGGGAGATAAGATTTCTTTCCTCCACCACCCCCTCCCAACCACTAGAGCAGGGCTCTTCATAGAAGTTTCTTACCCTTTATAATATCATCTCACTCCAAAAGTCAGAAGCTAAGGGGTGTTTTGATATGTTAAATAAACAAATTATACTGCCTACAAAAAGGGGCATGCAACGAGAGTTTCGACGTCTATTTTAATGGTAGCTTCCCTTTCCCCACCGAGTTCTCGTCTTTATCTCAAAGAAATTCTAACATGCTATTTTAATTTTCCAGAGTAACATGAGACCCGTGTTTGTCTTGGCCTTTATGGCAATCACTCTGCTTCAACACTGCATGGCGGACATGTACCTCCATTTTCCTCCAGGATCCAACAATCGTCTGAACGGTAATCAGGACAACGTCCGGAATGACGACAGACTGTTTGACTCGCAGGTTAGTAAGTATTCATACAGCAGAAGACAGGAGATACTCCTGGGATGGTGACGATTATGTAAAGGATCGAGATGATGATGAGGGTGAGATCAAAACATGACTGATAGCGGCTGTCAGTGGTGCCTTTGCATGCTGACGTCCGTTAACTATTCAAGTTTCAAGTTTCAAGTTTATTCAAAAATTCAAAAATTTAGCAAAAAAGAGAGACTGGCCCGCAGGTGGCGAGAGCTAATCTAGGCGGGCCAGACTTACAACTGTTTAATGATAAAGTTTATATTAATTCAGTTATTACAATCAAATACAGAACAAATAGAATTTAGGGGAGGTCCGTTCTCACCCCACAGAAGAATTGTAAACCGTCATTAAACTATGTGATATGTGCGGTATAAAAATACATTACCATTACCAAACCATTAATCTCTTTTGATTATTGTTTAACTCCACAGAATAACGATAAAGCCGGTTACAACGTTGGAGACAGTGGCAGCAGCAACCCTGGCGAGAATATACAGGAAAAAAGGCAACGGCCTCTGGTGAGACAATTCAATCACTCTTAAGTAAAGAGCTGAACGAAGAATAAGTTTTTCTTCTACCTGTAGTTAAGTGTTAAGCAATCTCGAATCCAGAGTACTAAGGCTCTTTGGCCAGCGGTTTGCTGAGGAAATACTTTGGGGACTCGAAGAAATTATTTTTTTTGATTGGTTGCCAAGTTACAGCTTGCAATGTTTTATCACAGAAATCTTGCGGTGAAAAAACTTTCCGGCAGTACCCCCAGATTCGACCTCCCTGACGACCTACCGCCGGCCAAAGAGTCTAAGAATTGAGAGTTAAGATAAGGTTTTCAGTTCATGTATCTCTTGTAGAAACTCTTTAAAAATAATTCTCGTTCACTCAATTATTTTTACAGGGTAGTTTATTTTTGTTTTATTTTCTTAATATAAACTGATTGATCAGGGACAGGAGAGGATGAAGTTACTTTCATCCGCTCTAAGCTTATTAGGGAATAGGCCAATTTTGCCTACATTATACAATCAAATACACAACACAGTTATGAGGTATAAGCGCGTTGGTCAGCCAGGCCCAAGATAAGCATTTATTGACACATCAACAAAATCAGTACAGGAATCATGGATAAAGATAAACCGATAGCTTACATGCGCCATAGCCGGACACGTAAACCCTAGAAAAAAAAAACAATGACAACCAATGCCATGGCGCAACCTTTAAGGTTTTGAGGTTTACATTAACATAGGGCAGCAAAACTAAAATGAAATAAGCGAAAAACAATATATCTCCAGAAAAACGAAAGTAAAAGCTAAAAACAAACTAACTTATAAAACAAACCTAACAACGTAATGTGTCGCCGAGGGAGACTGACCGTAGAATGTCACAACGTTCTCAACGGATTCTTGTTTCAAACCACTAACCGTGAGCCTTCACGCACTACGCCCGCCCCAGTTTTCTGTTACATGACGGCAAAATATCAAT